>NC_142363.1:25595858-25898046 GCF_059441175.1 Urocampus carinirostris | reverse complement strand
TTTTAAAAAGTCAGAAAAATACCACTGTTCGCAGCCTCCAAACACAGAAAAATGTTGAGAGGCCATGACAAGAAAACTCAAGAGAAAGGTGTCGGATGACCACATAAAGAGAAAAACAGCACCTGTTGATTGGGATTGACATCCATTTTTTTCCTTTTGTTTGATTCTACATCGAAGCCGCCGTCAGATTCATACTCCACGAGGGTTTGTCTCTCCGAATATCCATTTTGGATCTCGCTCATCCTCGTGAAGAAGGGAGAAGTGGAGACTGACCCGGCTGAAATTGGCCGAAAGGCAGAGTAAACGCTGGACTGGTGGCCAGCCAATTGCAGGGACGGACAAACAGGCATTCCGACATGCATTCACACCAAACTACTATTCTAGAAAACAAGTCAATGTTCATTAAAGAAAAGAAAGGCTAAAATATTATAGAATACATGTTTTGATTTCCCAATTTTGTTTTATGCATTTTCTTTACGTTGTTGGTCCTCTTGAGTAAAGACGTGTAAGACATGAGCTTTGGAACTTGTTTTGTGTGGAGGAAAGTCGAAATTATATATCAACATCGGAAGATTGTTGTCGGCACTTGTACACAAGTCCAAGGAAAATAATAAACATTTGCAGTTTTTAAGGTGACTTTCTGACTAAAAATATTGCAATAGAAAAAAAATTGCCTTACTTCGAAAAAATAAAGGAATATAATACATCTTGGACAAAGTATTATGGTGGTGAAATTAACATTTTCGAGTTTTGTTTTTTCTCTAAACGTTAGACTGTAATGGTTGTGAAAACGCAATCCTAAAAAAATTTTTTTTTTATTGTCAATAAAAGATTTAAGTTTTATTTTACGCCTTTTTTGTGGTAAGACGTTATTTCAACTGTTTTTTCTAAATCAAAGTTAAAAATCAGTAGTTTTATTGGAAAAATAGTGTTCTAGATTCGAAGCGAAGCTCTATTTTTCTCTTAGCATATTTGCATTCTTTTTCTAAAAAAAAGTTGCAGTTGGTTGAGAAAATCAAGGATTAAAATCATGTACATTTACCCTTTTTTCATTTTTCGGTGGTTTCATACCTACTCAAAATAGCTTGTTATTTTTAAGTTGTATTTTTGGTAAGAAAATAATTGTATTTTGAGCAATAACAAATGTCATTTTTTGTTAGTGACTTTGCTCATCTTAAAAGAAAAAAAAAATCCCTGTAAAAAGCCACAAGGTACATATACAGAAACCGGCAATCACACAAACAATTTAGATCAGTGTCTCTCAACTGGTGGGTCGGGACCCAAAAGAAGGATGCAGGGTTTTGCCTTGGAATGCTTATAAAAAAAACTGATGGTCACTTAAACTCCTTTACAGTAAATGGCGATAATTCCCTGCAAATGCTAAGTGTCACCTGCCCTCCCAAACCAATGAAAAAGACCAATATAGTTTGTTTCCATATGTTGAGCATGGCTAAATGCAGGTACAGTGGATAATATATGAAATATGGATTCTAATATCTTGATTTTGAAGACATAGTCACTGAAGTGAAGTGTTTTAGATTTCTGCAGCGAATTAAGCATTATTACTCGAATCAATCTGTTTTTGCTGGTGTTTTTTTTTTTAATTCTGAATGCAGTATATTCAACTATCTCTGATTTAAACTGCACAATCTTTTCAGTGAATGAATTAGATAAAATTGATTTTGTTTCTGAATTTGGGTTGCGACTGGTAATAGGGGCGGGTCCTCCAGTCAGACCAGTTGAGAACCACTGATTTAGATGACAAGCAGCAATATGCTTGTTTTGGAATGTGGATGGAGGCCAGAGAAAGCCCACGTGGTGAGACAATCCACAAGCAAAGGCCAGAGCACGGATTCAAATCTTAGACCCTCAGAACTGTGAAGATCTTCGACCACGCCTCCACTGTGCTGCTCTAAAGTTCCACCTTAAATCTATGACTGAAAGTGGTAAAAGCATCTACACTCCATTAAGAAATCAAACGTCCCTCAAGGCCGTGCAGGCAGGAGCACTTTTCGAAATGATGTGCATAGAAAACGAGCGTACTTGGGCAGGTGGGTTCTGCTAGAACTTGGGCTGATAAAGCGCCACCCTGCCGCTGAGGCAGCCCGAGGCCAGCTGGCAGTGCGTGGGAGAGAACTTGGTAGTGAGCACCACGTCGCTGTGGGAGTAGATGGAGCGCACTTCACGTAGAGTGCTGGTCTGCACTGGCACGCAGTCGGTAAGTTCACCGCAATTGTCGTCGAAGGCAAGAAGACGGACGCCGTATCCGTAAGGGGAGCAGATGAGACGGCCGTCTGGGCTGAAGCAAAGCTCCTTGATGTAGCCCCGTCCCACGTTGGCCTCCTCGATGTAGTGCGTCAAGCGCAGGGAGCAGCGTGGAGACACCAGTGGACGGGTGGGGGCGCTCTCTTGGAACTCGTACACACACGTCCACTATGACCAAGATGGAGAACAAAGAAAAGGTTACCAGAGACGACTAATTTGAGTTAAAGAAGCTGTACGGAATTTGGAACTTAGTTGCTCTTTGCTGTCTTCTCCTGGATTAATGTCATGATTGCAGCCTTAGTCAGCACATTCATGATGCATGTGCAAGTACGTGCATTTTACCAACTTATAGGGAGTGTGTATTATTTAGCGCCCCCTAGTGGTAAAAAAAACAACCTTAAAGACTATTTATTTAAAGGAGATTTACAGAAGAACATTATTTTACTCACTACCACCATCTCCTGGCTTGTATCATCAATGCAGCCTCATGATGCACGTGAAAGAAAGTGGATTTCTCAGACACGCGTGAATAAACTTTTCTTTGTTGTCATTTTTTTGATGGTTTGGGTTGGCGTTTGGAAATGACTTGAAGGGCTCTTATTACTTTCGCAATTTTCATGCCACACTTACAAATAAAAACAGAAAAACCTTGTGCAGGGACAAGTGCAACAGGACTTTCCAGCACTCCCTTTGGCCCCCATTCAGCTCTGACAAAAGTGAGATTAAATCCGATTACACAGTGGAAAATAAAGCATAGGGCTTTTTTTAAACTCAATTGGGCACTGTTAGCACATACTTAACAGAGAAAATAGTCAACTTTGACATTTTTATGGACACCTCAAAAGACACACCCCATCTTAAAGGAACATCTTTCAATTATGGAATATGTCTTTATAAGCAGTGACAGCGCAAGAGTAAATGAGTTGACACTTTTGATAGAGCAATTGAACGCATCGATGAATGCACAAAATCATGCTGGGGTCGTCTGTTACGTGTAAGATTCCAACTAAAAAACATAATTGGTTTTCGAACCAAGCGCGATGGGTCTTCTGTGAGATGTTTCACACTTCCTAGCATGCTTTGGGTGAACCTGAGACCGGCGATGGTAATACTCACCTCAAGGTCATCCATGTTGCTGGAACAGCGTATGAGCGTAGCCCATCCTTTGGGGTGCAGTTGCAGGGACGTGATGCAGCTCCCCCTGTCCCGTTCTCCTGGGATCTCTGGGGTCAAAACCTCTAAGCTGTTCCTTGGAGAAAGGCCTGCAAGAAAATTGATTTGAATTTGATGATCAGTGACTTATCCTCACCAGTTTCCCAATGTTCTCATGATTGAATCATATGGGTGCAAATAAAACTAATTATCTGTCTCGAACCTTCTCTGTGGGGATGCAATTTGCTGGAGTCGTTTGCGTGGCGCGGTCCAGCCGAGCGAGAGGCTAGAGCCCCTCCATCTAAGTGTTCAAAATAAAAACTCAACACGGAACCCCAAAAAGTTAGAAAAGCAACATGAGCAAGGGCCTAAGGCACTAACCTGAAGTGAGAGGTGTTCGCCTGGCTCGCAACATTCGGTAGCTGCCCACTTCTAGCGATTGTGTGAGGTCCAAGTCATGCAGGATAAGCAAGTAGCCCGACGATGTGGAGATGAGCATTTTGGAGCAGTCAGGCGTTAGACGCATTCTCATTAAGTAGCGTGTGTGGAAAAACTTCTTGTGTGGGCAGCCGTCCTCTGTAAATCTGCAATCCAGGATTTTTTTAATATAGAGGTGAGATGGATATGTATGGGGATTTCCTTAAATAACAAGTTTAACCTCTGATACGGGAAGGATGCAGGTAGTTAGGGCTAGTGAGAGTGAGAGCGAGAGAGCGAGAGCATGGATGGGTGCAAATGGATGGAAGGAGGGAGAGACGCAGAGAGGCAAGGATGGATGGAGGAGGGACAGGTAACAAGAGGGTGATGGATGGAGTAATGGATGGAGGTGTAGACAGAGATAGTCAGGAGTGGATAGAGAGGGAGGCAGGCTTGGGACAGACAGACAAACAGAGATGGACAGAGACAGCCAGAGACAAACAGAGAAGGGGGGTAGGAATGGATAGATGCACGGATAGACGAAAAAAGGGATGGACCAAAAGATAGAGGGAGGATATGGATAGATGGACAAGTGGACAGATATTGAGATGGATGGAAAGATGGAGGGAGGAAAGAAGCTTGGGATAAACGGATGTAGAGAGGGGGGGGGGATCGACGGATAGATTTATGGACAGAGAGGGAGGGTAGGGATGGATAGATGCACAGAGGGATGGATGTAGAGACAAGAGTGAAGCAAAGCTATAAATGTATGGACAGAGGGACAGAAATAGTGATGGACGGATGGATGATGGATGGACGGACGAAAGAAGCTGGGGATGGACAGATGCATGGATGGATGGACGACCGAAGGATGGAGGGAGGGCTAGGGATGGATCGATCCAATAAGTTTCAAATTTTGTCAGAAATGGCTCCAAGCCTGGACTTATGATTAAAATCATTACAGATGGATATCATGTTACATCAGATTAGTATTAAAAAAGTTAAAATTTTGAACTCGAAGGCATTGTAACTCTTGCAACCTGTTGGTATCCCAGGTAATGACGTTGCCGTCGAAGCCGGAGGTGACGAGCAGGCGGGTGTTGGTGTCGTATTCGATGTTTTTTACCCAGCTCGCGTGGCCATGCAGCGAGCACACCTTGGAGTTGAGCTTCCGGAGGTCCCACAGAGCGATGGTGGTGTCATCTGAGCACGTGGCAAACAAACGATTGTCCAAGAACCTGCAAAGGACCAGGGCATGGGCATTTAATTAAAATGAGCATTAATACAGTATTTTTAGAGAGGTTTTTCTTCTTGAACAATAGTATACAGAAACTCTGCAAAATTCAAGGAAAAGCAAAGAAACATGGAAACCACAGAAAGTCACCTAATGTTGTTGACACAATCCTCATGGGCCTCTGTCAAAGTTTTGATGTGCCGAGATGAAACAGGATCGAAGAGGAGGACCTCGGTCTGCTCACAGGCCACCGTAAGTACTGACCTGAAAAACACACCATCATCATTAAGCTTATAAAAAAATGAAATGCACTTTATTTTAAGACTGAATGTATCCTCATAGCATTAAAATGGGGGGGAAATTCAGCCAGTGCTGTCGCAGCAGAGCGTGCACCAAATGACCGATTTACAACACCCGGTGCTGCCAGACGGTCTCCTATCCAAGTACTAACCAGGCCTGACCATGCTTAGCGTCCCAGGATCGGGCGTTCACAAGGTTGATTGGCGCAAAACAGGTAAAACATAAAAACAAATGATGACAGGTTTGTTACATTTGCACCAAATTTACCTCAGTGCAAAAAGATAAAAAGATGATTGTATTTGTATAGCCCTCAATCACAAGAGTTCTCAAAGGGCTGTACGGACTGCAGAATATTACAGACTACATTTTATCATTACACCATCCCCCGATCCAACACCTACATGAGGACAAGGAAAAACTCGAAACCTCAGCATGAGGAAAATGAAAAAACCTTGAGCAGGGATCTGTGGATTATCAACAAAACCAAAAAGGGCAAATTTTTGAGTGACTGGTGCGTAAAAACATGCCGTTACGGGTGACAGGTATCAGTGCTGATACAAGCATTTAAAAAAAAAAAGGAAAATTGCAGTGTTGTATTATTTAGCGCCTCCAAGTGGTATTTTTTTTTTCAAATTGAAAGTAAAAAATACTGACTTAAATAAAATGCAAAAATACATGAACTGTCATAGAAACATGAATTTTTAAAAACACTCGTTAGTCGGGTATCCGATTTTATTTTATAGATGTCCGCCGTCATGCTGCTACAGGCTTATGAAAATACAAGATTGTTGGGACTTAAGAATCTCATCTCATCTCATTAGCTGTACCGCTTATCCTCAGTAGGGTCGCGGGGGTGCTGAAGCCCATCCCAGCAATCATCGGGCAGTGGGCAGGGGACACCCTGAACTGGTTGCCAGCCAATCGCAGGGCACACAGGGACAGACAACTCACTCGCTCATTCACACCTAGGGACAATTTGGACCGGCCAATCCACCTGAAATGCATGTCTTTGGAATGTGGGAGGAAACCGGAGTGCCCGGAGGAAACCCACGCAAGCACGGGGAAAACATACAAACTCCGCACAGCTGAATTTGAACCCACACAGGAGGTTCCCAATACCTTAGAACTGTGCCGCACACGCGCTAACCACTGCGCTGCCGTGCTGCCGGATTTAAGAATATATCTTTAAAATATTAGTCCATTTATGCAGAGGGGAACCAATGTTGTACAACAGGCATGTCAAACTCAATTTGGCTCAGGGGGCGGACCCAGACTTTATGTGTTTAGGTGGGCCGGATCAGTAAAAAAATGTCAACAAGATTTTTGTTATATTTCCCCCCCCCACAGAACTATGCTTCATCATTCAGCCTAATTTGTAGCCTATCCTAAATATTATAATCACTAATGTTGACGTCACATGTTTTCATAAATAATTACATTACTGTACTTATTTTCACAGTAGAGAACCAATTCATCATTACAAAGAAGTTACATATGAGTGAAATATGCTTGCCTCAATCATCATACTTCTTTGAAACACAGACGCTGCCCCATTTACGATTGAGGTAGGTTCAGGACGATCGTTTCGTAAGTTGAAATTGTTCGGAAGTTGCTTCAGTCCTATATTTTGTTTGTTTAAGGTTAATATAAGTATGTTTAAGGCTTGTCTAGGTAACCAGTAATGTTTTGTACAAAAAAATAAACATTTCATAAAATAATATGCTCTATAAAAATAAATAAAGTTGAGTTTAACTTACTTTTAGTGGTAAAAAGTGTCAGAAAAAAAGCGTTCCGACCATTTTCTCAACCGCATCAAGATTTCTTATCCCACCTTCATTTCAAAAGACATGGCTTGCCTCTACGTTACACCTTACACCAAATATATTGAATGGGTGCACGACATATTAAACAATAAAAATGTCAACGTTTTTAGCTCGCTGGAGATAGTGTAGGCATAGAATGTGAGGTGGGCATGGTCATTTTATAAAACAATATGCTCTATAAAGATAAGTAAAGTTGAGTTTAACTTACTTTTAGTGGTAAAAAGTGTCCGAAAAAAGCGTTCCGACCATTTTCTCAACCGCATCAAGCTTTCTTATCCCACTTTAATTTTAAAAGAAATGGCTTGCCTCTTCTTTACACCTTACACCAAATATATTGAATGGGTGCACGAGATATTACACAAAAAAAATGTCAACGTTTTTACCTCGCTGGAGATAGTATAAGCGTAGAATGTGAGGTGGGCATGAATGATGTGAGTAGGGCGACAAATGTTGCAAGAGTTGGTGCGAGAGTGTAGGGAAGAGCGAAGTTTATTTTGAATAAAGTTCTGTGTGTTTACAATATACGGGTGCTGACTGTTGTTACTCTCTAAAGAGACCGTAAGTGTTTCTGGGTATTTTTCTGAGGAGCAATCCATTACCCACACAAAGAACATGCTACACTGGTGGCAGCGGTGGGATTACGAGCAAGTGAAGGAGAGATGTTTACACACGAATTAGGAAGAGGAAGCTGATTTTATTACTTCTAAATGGATGCTGGGTGACCACTCACAGCGCCACACGCCGGAAAGAAACACTACAGTAATGTCCTGTACTTGGAAAAAGGTTCACACAATACAAAATCTAACTTACAGCAATGTTTGTATCTACGGATTTGCGTAAGTCGAATGTTCGTAAGTAGGGGAGCGTCTGTAAACACAAAACACGAGTTTTAGCAGGGAACTAGCCAAAGCATCAGATTAAACTATTGGGTTTGGCCTACTGAAACTGAAAAAATACTGCACAATATTATCTTTAACATGAAACCAGACTGGACTTCAGGTTTTTTACAACATTACTGCCCTCTAGCGCCGGGAAGGAACATTTGGTCTGTGTGGATATTTAAAAATACCGTATTTTCCGCACTATAAGGCGCACCGGGTTATAGGGCGCACCCCCAAAAATAGTTTTTGGTCCTATATTTTCCATACATAAGGCGCACCGGATTATAAGGCGCTACAATGGAAACGTCGACAAAACAGCCAGATAGTTCAGTCAAACTTATTACCCCCTTAACATGCCGAAAGCTTGCAAAGAAGCAAATACGTGTCTCAGACATATACGGAAACAGTGTCTGTACGATGTCACCAATCACTCAAATGCATCGTTCCAAATATCATTCGGAAGGTTAAAGTCTTAGGATTCATTTCTTAGTTTCCATTTTATTTTTTGCTGGCAACTGTGTGGACAGCAAAGTAAGAATTTTATTGTGCAGGGAAACGGGGTTCTTTACTGGGCATATGACAATAAACACTTTGAATTGAATTTAGTTTAGAAATAGACTCATCACAGAAACATCAAGATCGTTCTAAAACAAGATACCGGGAAAATATAAAGCCGCATAGCTCACCTAAGTTCTCTTGCAGCCATCACGTTCAATAATGATACGTAACCATGGTCTTCTTACAACCGTAAGTGTAGTAAATCCAGGAGAGTAAAATAATTACAAATACAGAATAGTAAAAAAATGTTTTATCTATGCCGTAGTGCAACCCAACGTGTGATTCACATTCATCTTTTTCGGCCAGTTGCAGGCTTTGTTTCGCCCCTTTAGCCTATGCGAGCCTGTAAATGATAAAAAGGATCCGCACCCTTTACCTCCGAATAACTTTAGCCAATAGTGACGGATTAAAATGATGATTGACACATTGGTTAGGAAATGAAACGCCGGTATATAAATCCCAGCATACACCGTGGACTACTTCGCCTTCGGGGAAAATCTAGTCAGCGGCTGCTTGCCTTAGTTGCAAGACTTTGCGACTTAATATCGATCCACATATAAGGCGCACTGTATTATAAGGCGCATGGTCAGCTTTTGAAAAAAATAAAGGCTTTTAGGTGCGCCTTATAGTGCGGAAAATACGGTACTCAACATTTGATCGTTATTTTTTGGGGACAAACTCCGAAATTTAGGGCCGGATATATCCCTAGGGCCATATATGCTAGTTGTATCAGTATCAATGACTGCTCAAGATTTGGGGTATCCATCTGAAAACAATTGCCCTACTGTGTGTAATTACAGATCCTAAACCTGGTATTCGGGGTTCCCCAGTAAAGGCCTTACCCATCCGGGGAGTACTCCAAGTTGAAGACCGCACCGTGGGTCCTGGTGCTCAGATTGACCGAGTCCGCTGCCGGGTTCATTGAATTATACAAGCTAGTCATAGTCCGAAAGTTGTCCCGAACCGGGTCGACAAACACGCCTCGCCTAGTCGACCTGTTCTGAAGCCAGGAGAACACACTTGTCGTTCGGCTATAGTCGCAGCCCGGTCGAGGCCCGACGACTGGTTCCGGACACTCTCCAGAAGTACCACCAGGCGGAGGTGGGGATGGAGGGGGGATACGGTTGTGGTCTGGGTCGACGTCCTGTTCCGAGTCGTCTAAAACGGGTTCTTTGTCGGAACCAACGCCGCCGCCGCTGCTACTACTACCGCTGCTGCTATTACTGCTCCTACTGTCGGGCCTGTCCCGCGGCTCGTCGGGGTCCTCGGAGCTCATTGTGGATTCTCTTGAGATATCCAAGTTTCTGGGGAACGTAGACCACCGCCGAAGGGTGTTAGCGGGAATGCCTCAACACCGCAGCGAGGCCATGGAGGTACCAAAGGCGGACAAACGACAGCTGCCGCCGAACCGTCGTTTCGTGTATAGAAGCCGATGAGGATAGCCGAAGTTTAGCCCGGATACGTTCTGGTGTTATTTTCAAAATAAAACTACAAAAAACCACACTCACACAACGTTCAACGCTTGAAAATAAATAATAACACTTCATTTAAAATGAAATAACAGCAAACGATGCATTTTCCATTATTTGTTTGGGTCAGTATTACACTCGTATAGTGGGTATTTATGTGTTTTCTCTGTCACACAAACAAAAAACGGAAGCAGTTTTTATGAAATCAGGTTGCCTTGACTTCAGATTTCTCACCGTAAACAGACATGGCGTAGTTCCGCTTCCGCCATTTTCTTGCGTTGGAATGAGTTTGTTGCTTCCACCTTGTGGATGGATCTCTACCTCGTATGTAACTTCTTTCCCTTTCTGGTTTATTTTACCCAGTAATTGTGGAAAAGGTCCCTTGACCGGTTTACTTTACCAATATAAAAATAAGTTGCTGTGAACAGACTCTTAAAGAAGTATCAAAAGCAAAGGCAATGACGGAAGACACAAATGAATCATTTTTTAAAATTCAATTGGCCCTTCAATGACAATCTTAACATCCAGAATTTGTGTCTTTGATATGCACAATGATTTAAAAACAGTCGTTTTACACAAAAAAGACCCGAAAAAAAAGTGGCCTGATTGTAGTTTGTACTCTTGTCTGAACTTTAGGTGTATGAACTATATTTAGTGATAAGTGGTATTATTGAGTTACTAGATGGTTAAAAATAAATGAATCTGGTATTATTACTATTACTATTATTACAACTTTTATGTCACTATTATTGTAATAATATAATTATCATTATTATTAGTATGATTGGTATCCAATAATGTCAATGAGAAGAAGCCTCATACAGTCAATAGTTATTATCATAGCGATTACCATGATTAATATTTCTGTTTTTGTTATTGTCATTATTATCAGAATTATAGACTATATGTTTATTATTGTTATTGTTAAACGGGGCGGCATTAGCTCAGGAGTGAGAGTGCTCGTCTTGTGATCAAGAGATCGCAGGTTCGATTCCCGGCTCCTCCGTGTCACATGTCGAAGTGTCCTTGGGTAAGACACTGAATCCCCAATACCCCCAATAAGCAGGTTGGCGCCTTACATGGCTGCACTCTTTGGGAAGTATTGACTTGAAAAGCGCTATATAAATGCAGATCATTTCATTTCAACATTATTATATCACCATCATATTATGCAAATTCATCACAGTCTAGATCAATATTTATGAACAAACAATTAGGTGAATAAATGTGTAGGTGATGATGGTGACAAAAAAACAAACAAAAACTATATAACTGCGGATACAATCACATAGATATACTTCTTAATAAGAATACAAAACAGACATGTCCTGAACATCTCATAGTTAGGACAGACAAACGGGATCTTGATGCTGAAGGTATCTGGCTCAAGCTCCCATGCCTTGTCTTTTTAATGCACGGATCAGGACACTTAGCAATGGGTGATCCTGCTGCCCGCAGGTCCAAAGGTACTTGTATGATGACAAGTTTAAAAAAAAATAAAATGGCTTGGATGTTCCAGGATTATAATGAAGTATTGACTGGAACTAAATATGAACACATTGTAAAATAACATAAACAGGAAATATGAACTGTTATAAATGTATACAAAAAAGTTTTTGCTTCTTGTTTTCTCAGTGTCTATATATCTTACTGGATCTCTGGCTCTGACTATGAATCCTCTTCACCACAGAGGAGGATGGTGCTCAGAATTAACCATCCTTAAAGACAGGCATTAATTAGTCCTGAAGGAAGGTAACTAATAGAAAGGTAGGTACATTGAAATAATAACAATAATAATGTACAAAAATAGTAGAGGATAGAAATTAAGTCTTAAAAGTCATGTTCAAGATAATTCAAATACATTTTTTAATTGGTTCCTGATAAGAAATTTGCTTGACAAGATTATATACTTACTCTGGTTGAGAACAAACTGCTCCAGATGAATGTATACCTTTATCCAACCCTCCACTACCAATAGAGATAATCCATTGTAGGAAGTTGCTGCAGCCTTGTGGGTATTTAGAAATAAAAACACTTTGATCTAATTTCATTGAAATCAAGGGTTCTATCCAAAGCCTGTTTTTTCTTCTTTCAGAAACAGTTTTAATTTTCTTTTTTAGACCAACACTCACAAAATTATGGTAATTTAAACAGCATTTGTCAAACAGGGGCGTCGGCGGCCCCGTGGTAATTAAAGGATTTAATGGGGGGGAGGGGTAGATTAGAATTTCAGTCTCTTGAGGGCTGTCAAGGTTTCCAATTTTTCATTGCTAAAACAAATTGAAATACAAACGTATTTGCAACCAAAATTATCGACCGGAAACCTTAAATCTTCATTGAAACCCCAATTTGGATCCTCAAACCTACCTCGTGATCTTGGAACCCAGAAATGGCACGTAAAGAACCCTAACTGAAAACTCTAATCAGATGCACCTCATGACCTTTCCGTGTCGAACGTCATTTGATGTTTGTTTTCACTTCCATTTGCACAGCTTGCAATGTGTGTCATTTATGTCATTTGATTCAAATTATCATCAATTTGACATCCCTTTGTTTGAGTCCTCCATGAGACGCGCACACACACACTGTGACACAATTATTTGAAGGAAAGTCCTTTTTTTTGCCTTATCTGAAACAAATATTCGATGAGTAAATGATAAGCAATGAAAAAAATAACTATTAAATGCGGATACAAGAGTTTGGCTCCCTTGACTTTACACCTAAAATTGACATAATTACCCCGGCTTGCCCTTTCATTTAAGAATAAAACCCCGTTTTCAAACCCTCAGCATGAATTGAGGGCAAAAAAATAAACAAACCGAAACAAAACAATCAAACAGTCCCTCTTTCTCCCCCAATCCACCACTGCCCTCCCATGTGATCCCATAACTTTACAGTAATCGGCGAAGAAAACATCAGCTGCTTCCAGTTTGCTGCTCAGTGACTCCAATTAAAGCTCACGCGCACACATACACAGAATCCTGTACTTTTTCCTTTTTTTTCTTCTTAAAAAAAGGTGTGTGTCCTGCCAGCAAATCATATTAGGGCCACTGAGAACCGAAAGTCACGGGTTGTGTTTTCCCAAGATGCGACACATTGGACGCCTTTGAAGCAACAAGGGGTCAGTGGGGAGGTACTGTATACAAACAAAAACAAAAAAAGTCACACACTCCAAGCTAAAGGTAGGTGAGGGCCTAAAAATTCCAGCCTGGCCCAAACCCAACCCCGTGAGTATTAAAGCCCCACCGATAAACTTATTTTAACGGACCGAGCCCGAAATAAACCAAATTTCACATTTTATTTGTGAGGGCTGGACCAAACATTTCTTTCATTTTGTTCTTTAATTATCCACCCATTATTGCTCTTGGTTTCTTTTCCTTTGTGTCGCAGGGTGGAGCATGGATTCAGTCCCCCGCTTGCGCAACACAGCCCGCGTCGCCGCGCTTCGCTGATTCTCCACCCTGCGACACAAAGAAAAAGAAACAAACTGCAAAGACAGGTGGATAATTTTGTTTTAAATCAGTGAAAGAGAAGCCAGGCCAGAACCCAAAAGTAATGAATGACATTTTAGGCCCAGGTCGAGCTTGGGCTTACGATCTTACCTGCAAACAACAACAGAGCGACTTCTACTCATGGTAACAATAGAAGTGGTTTTCAACCTGCATTTTTGGTTGGGGTTACTGAACCAGCGTTATTTAACTCTGCGTTGGATGTATCCATCATTTTGAGTTGCATGTCAGTGTTTCAAAAGATCGATATAAATAAATTTGGATATGGATTCCAGGATAGACATTTAATAAAAGACTTAAAAGGGAAAAATAAGATAAAAAAAAAGAATATCAGGTCGTAGTCAGGGTTGGGTAGGGTTACTTTAACTGGATTACTTTCAATTACTTTTGGATTACTCCAATACCAAATATGCTAATAAAAGACAAAATAAACTAAATATGAATCAAATGATGACTCACAACACGTGGTAAGCTTTCTCTCCTGGCTTTGATCTCTTTGATCTCCGGCAAAACTAACATAAAATGCGACAGAAACAAAATGAAAATAAATCCAATCAGCTTGCCAACATCATTTTTGCCGTTCCATGTATTCCGTTACTCCCCAAGCCTGCACAAAATTTAGTAATTGTATTCATATTTAGTTTCTTTTGTCTTTTATTAGCATATTTGGTATTGGAGTAATCCAAAAGTAATTGAAAGTAATCCAGTTAAAGTAACCCTACCCAACCCTGGTCATAGTTATACACTGGCCAAGATTGTATGCACATCGTAAAATAGTAAAATAACAATAGCAGCAATATTGTTCAAAAGTAAGAATACATTTTCTATACAAA
Organism: Urocampus carinirostris; assembly: GCF_059441175.1. Classification (NCBI taxonomy): domain Eukaryota; kingdom Metazoa; phylum Chordata; class Actinopteri; order Syngnathiformes; family Syngnathidae; genus Urocampus; species Urocampus carinirostris. Next base: position 25,883,605 of record NC_142363.1, on the reverse strand, counting down.
GTCAAGATATTGCACAGGTTAGTTTACAATGAAATGGAGTGATAGTAAAACAATTGAATTGTACAGGTAGACCATTATTTAATCTAATTTAGTAAACTTTGTATTTTCTTTTCTCTCGTAGACCAACAACTTGTAAATAAAGCATAAAACTAATGAATCAATAAAAAGAAATACAAATATTGCACACAAAAAAGTCCAGGTATCAAATTAAACAAAAAAATATGGTATATGTAATAATCTTTAATAGAATATAATTATCTTACCAAGTAAACCTTTTCCCATCACTTCTCGGTTAACTTTGCTCTTTAATAAAAAAATACACATATACATACTCAAAAAAGAAGAATCATATGGCGTAATCTTTCTTTGCTCATTTTGCCAATTATATGTGCTACATTCCTTAAAACACTTAAAAAAGGTTAAACATTTCTACTAAAATTAGAAATTGAATACCTAAAAAGGCAACAAAAACCTTTTTTTTTTCAATGCACAAAAATGAATCATCAGCATTAATTGTGTTCACAATATTTTTTTCATAACAAAATTATCAACTTATATATTAAATGGAAAACCACTAGCGTCGAAGGGGAACCATTTCCTGTGGTGTGTCCTGGGCAACTACGGCCTGGTTGCGCCCATTTCTCTCCAAATTTCCTAAAATTATAACACACTTTCATCCTCCATCCATCCATTATCAACATCCCAGTCATCTTGGGGCAGAGGGCAGGGGACACCCTGAACTGGTTGCCAGACAGTCGCAGGGCACACAGGGACAGACAATTCGCTCGCTCATTCACACCTAGGGACAATTCGGACCGGCCAATTAACTTGAAATGCATGTTTGTGGAATGTGGGAGGAAATCAGAGTGCCTGGAGGAAACCCACGCAAGCACGGGGAGAACATGCAAACTCCACACGGGAAGTTTCGATCCCATGACCTCAGAACTGTGCCGCACACGCGCCAACCACTCTAACCAATCCGTGCGTCTTTTTAAGTTTATTTAGAATCTCATGTACTTCCTGGAGTGTACTAAAGTATCCTTGGGGTACGTGTACCCCCGTTTTAGAACATCTAGTTTTTGGCAGCAGGTCGAGCAATTAATTTCTTAGCCGATATGCGACAGCTTTGCGTTCACCTGAAAAGGCCCAAATTTAAACCAAATGACATCCATTTTGACCAGATTGTTGTTATATTTTTTGCAATAAGATAAAAAACGTATGCAATCGCATGGATCCGCCCATCTCTGTCTGTCCCTCACCCCCTCATACACCCCCCCCCCCAGAGGAAAACAAAGCCTATACAACAAGGACAGTACAAACATCTTCTTTGTTCCTTTTTCTCTTTGTTTTCCTTATATCCTCACTGTAAAATGTGGCACTGGAGTGCCACGTCCAATTTCGTTGTCACAATATATCCTATGTTGTAACAATAACAACTAAGGTATATTCTATTCTATTCTATGCAATAGATTAGAATAAAACTATACACACCCCTTACAAAATAAATGCATTTCGTAATGTTAAAACAAGTTTCAATGTTTTTAGTTATTAACAAAGTATTTATTAATGATGTGTGACAAAATAATCAAAAAAAGCCAACTAAAACACGTAAACTTTGTTTAGAATCAACCAAAGGCACTTTTAGAATTGTTTTGATTGTCATTGATTACAACTTGGTGTATAACGAGATTACATGTAGCACTTCAGGATAGAAATATAATAAAAGACTACAAAGAAAAAAAAGACAAGAAAATAATGTTATAATAATGCGTATGAATGGAATTCATAAACACAAGGACACACTCTCGGAGATGATTGATAAAAATGAGTCCGACGTCTGAGACAGATTCAAAATTGATTTTAATTTATTGCTAAATTTTTCTTGTGAATTTTTAGATTTCTGGAAAACAATTTAAGTTAGTTAAATAACTTGCAATAATGGGAAATTGAATACACTCCCGTCGTCTTCCCAAATTGTATTTGGATGGTGGCTGTGTTTTATAAAATGACTTTATGTAATGTTTTCAATGTCATAAGTTCATTTAAATTATAAAGATGATGCATTGGCTTCACTTTAGTAAGGAATATACCAGGGCTTCCAAACTTTTTTGAAGCTGAGAGGTTTTTTTTTGTGTTACAGATTAGCGCAAAGGCCTACTAGTTTGATAGGCTTTTCTAAAATAACAACACATTATGTTATCACTATGTTGTAACGATTTTTTTGTTCTGTTTTATGTGGGGAGCAAACCCAAACCCAAAAAAGAGGCATGGAAAGTGATGGGCGCCACCGGGTTGAACTTGAAGTAGAATATTAAGAAAACCTGAAAAATATCAAGTACAGAAAAAGTACTTAAAATGAGTACAAATAGTGAAAACTATGGGGAAATTGCAGTATCAGAAATGACGTTGAAACCATTGGAAATGAAGTAAATAGAACTGAAAAATATTCAAAAATAATGAAAAAGTACAGAAAAAGTGTAAAAAAGTAGTGAAAAATACTGGACCAAATTGAAAAGAGTACTGCAGAGTATGAAAAAGAACTGAAAAATATTAAAAGGTACTGAAGAAGTACAGATCATGAATTATAAAGCCCTCTAATTATTAAGTATTCTAGCGTTACTCATGTTGTCACTCACTCATTATTTATTGCACTCTGCATAGATCTGCCCTTTCTGAAATACTATAAAAAGGCCCACATGGGAGTCACAAAAAACATGAAGGTGCTCTAGTCAAATGAGACCAAAATTTTCGGGCTAAATGCAAAGAGTTACGTTTGGCGTAATAGTAACACTGCATATACCCTGAAAATATCATCTCCACTGTCAAACATGGTGGTGAAAGCATCATGCTCTGGGGTTGCTTTTCTTCAGCAAAGACTGGGAATATCTTTAGAGTTGATAGGAAGATGGATGGAGCCAAATTGGCAGAAAATCTGTTGTAGTCTGCAAAAGACCTGAGAATGGGGCTCAGGTTCGCTCACGATTAAAACAACGGTCCTAAACAGAAAAGCAAAAACTACAATGGAATGGTTTAAAACTAACAATATAAAGGTGTTAGAATGCCCAAGCGAAAGTCCAGACGTCAATCCTGGAGAGCATTTGTGAAATGATCTGAAAAATGCTGTGTACAGGAACTTGAACTGTTTTGTAAGGAAGAATGGGAAATTATTTCTGTTTGAATATGTGTAACACATAGACATACCCCAAAAGACTTGTGGCTGTGATCGCAGCAAAAGGAGGTTGTTCAAAGTATTAACTCAAAGAGGGCAAAAATTTTTGTAGCGCTCATTTTCAGTTTTTTGGATGTGTCAGCACAATATAAAATGTTACAAAAAAATTGGTTTATTTTTACAATTGTGTCTCACTTCTTGTTGATTCTTAGAAAATACTGTGTTTTATCTATAACGGTGTTCTTACAGCGTAAGGCAAGTTAAATCTAAGACTTTGGAAGACTTTTTAAAATCAAATTTAAGACCAAGCCAAACAAACAAAAAACAACAACTAAAACGAAAAAAAAACACAAATATTTTTTGCACTATACATCTTACCTCGTACACATTTCCTGGCAAGGCTTTTAGCCATGGCGGAAACCATTCGTCGGACAGCCACTTCTGATTAAATTGACACTTCCTAATGGTCCAAAGTAAACTTGTTTTTCCGAAGTTGCTATGTGTATTGTGGGTAAACCTAAAACATTCGTCCGCTCTGAAATGCCCGACTGAAACCACATCACCGTTTTGATAGTTCCATTATTGTGGTCACGCCATGTTGACACCAAACAAAATCTACTAAATCTTTTTGATATGTTCAAACAAATATAAATCTTATTGTTCACATTTTAAGACTTCCCCAGCACTGTGTAAGTTTGAAACCTGAAATATGTCAAAAAGTTCTTGGGGGTCCAATACTTTTGGAAGGTACCATATTTTCAAAACCAGTCCATGTGCTATTCGGGTGTTCTAAAGGGCCTGCAGGCACCACGTGGGAGACCCCTGGCGTATACAGGACGTAGATAAACACGCAAGACAGCCACTACCACGAGAAGACAATCATTTCCCGAAGAGCATGAAAATCATAAACATGCAGGACAAGTTGTGAACAGCCAACAAAATTCCAAAAGTCTTAAATCATATCCTGATGCGAGTCAACTGACAAACGACATGATGTCTGATTGCAGAAAACACACAACTAATACGATCAGGAGGGCCCGTCGGTTCCTCGCCGTGGCTAACGTTATCCTAACCGCGTGTACATTTCTCGCGTGGAAAAAGAAAAAAAAAAAAAACGAGCCTCGTGTCTGACTCATGTTCCGACGTGAAATCCGGTTTGGAAACGCCGATGTTTTGTCGGTTTTGGAACGTGGGCCTTAAAATAAACACGAAGAAATACATGGGAATCGAAATGGTTCGTACGGTAACGGTTTACAGTGCTTTTATGTTGGGATTTCACAAATGTTCCCGTGCGAATGAAGATTTCTCAACAAGGATTTTGAAATGCTGTGAAAAGGCTGAATACACATTTCTGAATCTGAATCACCTTGATTTTAATTGTATTTCTACAACGAGATTATGGATTCACTCCAGTTGGCAATAACATACATGTGTATATATTCACCTCTAATATAAAGTATTTAAACCTGAAATAAGAATTACACACAACCTGGATATTGTACATGAACTGGGTGAAATTGCACTTAAAACTGGTACTTTCAAAGTGACAAATCTTCCATTGCACAGTTGGGCATGGCAGCTGGGTGGTTAGCGAGCAGCCCTACAGTGCGGAGGTTCAGGGTTTAGGTCCAGATACTGCAGCCTCCCCTAGTGGAGTTTGCATGTTCTCCACGTGCCTGTGTGGGGTTCCTCCTAGGTGTGAACGCGCAAGTAAGTTGTCTGTCTGCGTGCCCTGCAACAAGTTCAGGGTGTCCCCTGTCCACTGCCCGAAGATGGCTGGGATGGGCTCCAGCACCCCTGCAACCCTACTAAGGATAAGCGGTGCAGATAATGGATGGATGCATAGTTATGGAAATGAAGTGAACGGTATATTGTAAAACCTTTAACAGTACAAAAATAATGAAGTAAAGAACTTTTCTGCAATAAAATACTGTTGTTGCGAGTAAAATACTTCTTCTGCATAACTGTTTTAGAATTAAGTCAAGAGCATCTAAGGTGAGAAAGAAATAATATGTTTTTGAGATGAAGTGTTTGAGAAGTATGTTAGGAGTGACAAGTTTGGATAGATTGAGAAATGAAATTGTGAGAAACAGAACTGGAGTAGGAGTGCAACTGAGCAAGCGTGTGGATCAGAGAGTACTCGGTTGGTTTGGAGACATGGATAGGATGGATGAGGAGCGAATGTTGAAGAGGATCTACAGAGCAGAAGTAAATGGAAGGAGACCAAGTGGAAGGCCGCGATTGACATGAATGGATGGTGTTATGAGTGCACTGCAGGAAAGAAGTCTAAATATAGTGGAAGCTAGAGCTCTAGTTGGAGATAGGAATGAGTGGAGAGGTGTTGTAAAAGAATAGAGGGATGTTTAGACGCGTTCTAAGGGATGGGCAGGGCACCTGTATGATGCGGCAGGGGTAAACCAGTGAAAGCTGTCGGGCCCTGCTGTTGACCGGAGTGACACGGCCGCCTGTCCCGTTTCATCTGGAGGGATGAAAGCATGACCAACTTGGGTGCCAAGGTGCTCAACTTGTTTGGGCATTTGGGATGGCCATGGTCCAAAAATGTTTGTGTGTGTTTTTTGCTACTTTTCCCCTTTCTTTTATTTCCTTTTTTATTGTGTATGTGTTTGTCTTGCTGTCAGTCACCCCTCTTGAGGGATATGACCGGGCTAGATAGATAGAATAGTCTAAGGTAAAACTGTACATAACCGGGATATTGCACTTTAAACTGTAAACAGTTAACGCGAGAACTGGAAAATCGTCCATTGCACAGTTATGGAAATTAATTCAAGTGCGAATAAGTAAACAGTATATGGTAAAACCTTTAACAGTACATAAGTACATGAAGTAAAGAACTTATCTGCAATAAAATACTGCTGTTGCAAATAAAATACTTCTTCTGCACAACTGTTTTAAAGGTAAAACTGTGCATAACTGGAATATTGCATATTAAACTGTAAACAGTATACGTTAGAGCTGGAAAATCGTCCATTGCAGTTATGGAAATGAAGTCAAGAGGTAGACTTTACAGTGCAAAATGAAGGAAAAAAAATGCAGTATCATAATTTCTTTAAGTATAATTTCTTTGTTTCTTGGCAGAAAATGTGTTACATTTTAGGAGCTTTTTTCTTGTTTTATAATTAATTAAAAAAAAGAAAAATATTTTTAACAATTATGATGTCAGATATTTTGGGAGATTTTTACATATGTTTTAATTGGACAAATATGAACAATTATTAGGGCATTTTAGATGATGTTTTACAAGTGAAAATTATTTGCTGCCCGGCAGATAATTTGGCTCATTTCAAATGCCTATTTTATTGTTTTATGCATTAAAAATACTAGAATATTTTACACAGTTTAAATGTTTTTTTTTCATTGGGCAATGTATTTAAATAATTATCATGGGATATGATAATTATAAATGATAATGATGATGAAGACTTCCCAAAGCGCTTTACAATGGGCTTCAGATTGACCCATTCACAGACACTCACACACCAATAGCAGCCGTGCAGCCATGCAAGGCGCCAACCTGCTTATTGGGGGCATTAGGGGTTCAGTGTCTTACCCAAGGACACTTCGACATGTAACACAGAGGAACCAGGATTCGAACCTGCGATCTCTTGATCCCAAGACGGGTGCTCTACCTCCTGAGCTAATGCCGCCCAAAATGATGAAATACATAACGATAGTAATAATATTCAATGAAAAATATACTTGATAGACCTGCAATTTTAGATCGTTTTGCTATTCTTATGTTTTATTTGTAGCAATTTTTTCATATCATATCGTCTTATATTATATAATATCAGCACCAATATCAGCCTTAATTTAGGATATCAGGTCAAGGATTGCTTGCCTTTAAGCTGGTGGTTTTACAATCATTAACTAAGATTTTTTAAATTTAAATATATCACTGCATTATCAATAACTCCATAAAATTTAAGCAAAAAGTGGTTCAAATTAATAGTTATTTATTTTAAATGTAGGAGTTATTAATGGGAGGAAAGGATTTTTTTCCCTTATATCCGTATTGATTTCAACTAAAAGGTGGGATTGTTTATCTCACCTTATATTGTAAATAACGTGAAATGTTTTGATAGAAAAACAAATGAAATTCAAGTGAAGGCGGAAAAACAATCTTTAAAGTCAGGAAAAAAGGATTTGCCAGTGGAACGTTCATTTCTTTTGCAGTTTAGTAACGCCTGCGCTGACCCTGGAACACAAGTACATTCATTAGTAATGGTATGTTAGGGTGTTCAACCAGTTCGGTGGCCTAGGAGGAAGGGCGCCAGCCCAGGACTGGGAGGTCGCTGGTCCGAGCCTTGGCCGAGTCATACCTAAGACTTACATCGTTGTCGGCATTAGGGGTTGGAATTTGGGGATTTGGTCACCAAATGACTCCCAACGATAGCTGTCACGACACACCAGTTGGGATGAGTGAGGGGCTGGGAATCCACTCTCAAACTTCCAGAAAGAGTCAAAAATGCAACAACATAAGTGTATTCTTGACTTTAGCCACCTCCCAGTAGAGCGCCACCAAGCTGTACTTGCCCAAGATACATCACAGGAAATTGTGCCCCTAGCGGCAAAGGGATCTAACCTGACATATCCAAAAATGTGGTCTTAAGTTATTGTATAATTCTCATCTCATCTCATCTCATTAGCTGCACCGCTTATCCTCAGTAGGGTCGCGTGGTTGTATAATTCTATCAAATGGTAATTTTATCACCTGGTTGAATACGTACAAGGTGAAAAATTCGGAGCCCAAATTGTTTTAGGTGTACAAAATGTGAGCACATATAACGAGCTACCCAAAATCTTTAAACAGCTGACTGACACATCAAATATCCACATAAAAACAAACAAAATCTAAGCCCCCACATTAAAAAGGAGCACGTGCGGCTGTTTTCTGATTCACAAATCCAATCTTGCACAATCTCGATTGCCAATAATTGCACATTTCCCTTCCCTAAATCTGTCTGAGATGTCCACTTAAATTGAAAATATGAGCCTCAAGCCTTCAAGAATGCTGCATGTGTTGCTGTTTTTCCAATGCTCAAATCCAATATGCCACTATCTCCATTGCCAATTATTGTACATTTCCTCTCCGTTCCTTCTCAAAAACATCCATGTGCTGCTGAGTAAAGAAAAGTGTGACGGCCTGCTGCTTCATGTGACCCCACAGCTCTTCCTTCCTTCCCTCCCCCCCGCGTCCAAAAAGACTTTACTGCCTCCGGGTTTGCACCATTCGCCACCGGCCCTTCTCCGATCTCCCCGGGGGAATTAGATCATTTGCAAACTGGGGTTTTGTGTCCGAGTGAGAAATGGGGGACGTACAGTCGATCTATGCAGAAGAACAGGGCCAGGACGCGGCAGAGTTCGAAGGGGAAGGCGTGCAGCACTGTGATGATGAGAAGGTACTCAGTCTTGATTTTGAATGAATCTTTACAAAATATAACAAAATGAAAAAATGTTTTGATGTGGATTGTTAGTTAAAAATACATCAGAGTCATTTTGCTGGGTAAAAGTCTACATTGGGGGCACCACGGCGGTGCAGTTTTGAGGCCATGACATTGAACCTCCTGTGTGGAGTTTGCATGTTCTCCCCGTGCTTGTGTGGGTTTCCTCCGGGCACTCCGGTTTCCTCCCACATTCCAAAAACATGCATGTCAGGTTAAATTGTCTCTAGGTGTGAATGAACGAGTGAGTTTTCTGTGTGCCCTGCAACTGGCTGGCAACTAGTTCAGGGTGTCCCCTACCCATTGCCCCTAGATGGCTGAGATGGGCTCCAGCACCCCCGTGACCCTTCTGAGGATAAGCGGTGCGGATAATGGATGGATGGATGGAAGTCTACATCGTAGAATACAGAGTGTTCCAAAATACTCGTTCTAAATCCCCATATGTCGAAAACTACTTCACAAAACGTAATGAAACTAAATACACTTCATATTGAAAGTCATAGGTTTTATTGATCAAATATTCAAATAAAAGTACAAATGTGTGTTGTTTCTACGACAGATTTTCATACATGTTCAATATCAGCATGGTCTATGACTACACACGTCGAGTATATGTGAGTAATATATAAAAACCTGCAAATTGTAATGAATTTTGCTTAATGATACCTAAAATTAGCAAAATGATCTAATTTGTCAGAGGACGGATCATTTGGTTCCTTCCAAAAGACATTTTAATACGTTTTTTCGACCTTTTTTTTTTTAACTTATTTCTATGAGCAAAATTATCTCAATGCCATAAAGGATATTTTTTGCTCATTCAGGGTATTTCTTTTTATTTTCTTACATAATATAGATCAAGTTTTCCATAATAACATAAGAAAATACAAAGAAAAAGAATGATTCCTGAATTGGTCCCGTTTTTGTTTTTATTCTGCATTTTAGGCAATGGGCACACCCCAATATCAAGTATCACTATTGTGCCAATATACAGTATTTCCTTATTGGATGACAATTGCCAAAACAGATCAGACACTCCTTTTGGCTCATTTATGACAAAACAAATCAAATTTGTTATTAAAGTCATGCAATTAAAAAAAAAGATGCTATATTGAGATTTAGCACTCTGTTGTAGGAGTTCAAGAATCATACTAGTAACTGTTTTAAGAAATGTGGTATCAAAAACCTTGTTTGGAATTTCTTTTTGCATTGGCACTATACCAGGATGGTGTTCTGATATCATTAAGTAATATGATTTGTCATTTGGTCAAGTGTAGATAAAATAACATATAAGAATTTAATACAAATATGGATATTACATGTAAAGTGAAGCCTTTGTTGTCAGTGTCAAACTGTCAAAATGGGTTTTCAGTATTTCTCAACCTTGTTTTAAAAGACAAAATTATTCATACTTAAATCAAACCAAATTTATTTGTAAAGCACTTTTCAGGAAAAAAAAAATTGCCTCTCAAAGTGCTGTATGAAAACATTTAGCATACGACAACACAGTAAAATCCCTGCTAACCCCTTTGCCGACAACCCAAAGCAACTCATACACATGCACACTGGTTAAAGTAAAATAAGAACAAAATAAGTAGCAATAGGGATGAAATATGATTATGGGGAGGCACAGAATAGCCATGTGAGGAAAACTTTAAGGTTAATGAAGGAAATTAAGAAGGACTTAGAAAGATGGGAGATTTTGCCCTAAAGACTTCTTCGGAGGGTAGAAACAATTCGAATGATCATATAAGCAAGACTGTTATTTCTGTTTCAGTCTCTTCCTATTGGGATTCCAAGCTCCACATGTAAAGTGTTAAATAAATGGATATAAAAATCCCCTTGGGAAAAGAAGAAACCAAAAATTAAATACAAAACACTTTTAGCTTCCAAAAAATAAAGGGGGCTTGAATCTATCCAATATTAGAAGTTATTATTGGGCAGCTCAAATTAGATCTCTTATTCTGTGGATTACTAAAGACAAAGATACAATATGGGTGGACATGGAGCAGCGGCCTTGTCCCAATGTGCCTGTGGAATCCTTATCATTCACATCAGTAGCGATGTGGAAAAAGTTAAAACTCCAGATCGAATAAATTAAGGGAACTATTAAAGCATGGTCAACAATACAAAATGAATTGGAAATATCAAGGTCTGTCAGTAGCAAAAAAAAACAGATTTTAAACCTGGGGTTATGGATGTTGGATTTTAAAAATGGTCAAAAAAGGATTGATGTTGATTACCCAAGTTTTTGAAGTCAGGTCATTTTTATTTGTATAGGCCTTAATCACAATTAGTCTCTAAGGGCTTCACAAGTTATTACACAAGTTATTACATATAAGAAGTTTAGGTTACTCGTATGCTATAGAGTAGAAGTGAGTTTTAAGCCTAGATTTAAACATTTCCACCGAGGTTGCAGATCGGATCTCAGGGGGAAGAGCATTCCACAACACCGACAACACTTGACTTGACGTTTTTGAAGGACAGTTATTGAAATGTTATCAACAAAGAATTTCACCTGTCTAAGAATGATTTTTATAAATATTTACAACTAAGACATTACCTCCAGAGACATGATGATTGGGGAATATCTAAGGAGCCAACGAAAGTTGAGGAATCGTTTATATCATACTCAAAGGGACAATCAATAAAGGGGGTCATCTTAAAAATGTTTAAAGCTCTGCAAATGGATCTCAGTAATGATGTGATGGAGTTAAAGGAAAAATGGAAACTGGAAGCTAATTACGTGAAAAAGGATGAGGGTTGGGAGAAAACTTTGAAAGAGGGACACAAAATAACCAGCAGTCTGACATAGAAGGAGTTTGAATGGAAATTAAAAATGCCTATCTTCTATCCGCCCTCTATCACTTCAAAATATTAGTCTACATCTAATTTATGGTGTCTAAACTGTGGGAGGGTGGGTGATTTCACTTAGGTTTTCTGGGATTGCCCAGAGATAGTAAATGTCTGGAGAACTATTCAGACAGAAATAAAATTAATTGTTAGTTGGGATTTGCGATAGATCCAGTGACCTATGTAGTAGGAATTCTTCTAGAAGTTATTGACGGGTCAATACAACAACTGTATGTACTAAGGGTTATTCTTTTGGTAGCAAAGAAAATTATAACGTTTCCTGGTTGAAACCACAACCTCCTGACATAAAACAATAGAGTGACGAATTAAGAAAATGTACATCATGGAAAATAAATCACTGCAAGACTTCATTTAAAAGTTGATCGATTTGAGAAAAGATGGGAGCCTATTACACAACTTATACTTGACACCTCACCATTTCCTTTTATTTATTTCATTATCATTTCTTTGTTGTTGTTTCTTTTGTTTGTTCTGGGAATGTCAATTGTATATTTTTGTGTTACTATATAGTGGTGGACTAAACTTTCTGTTGATTTGTGTGTGAGAAATAAAAAGTTCTAAAAAAACAAACAAACAAAAAACTAAGATTTCTCTCACATTACATGATTTCCCAATTGTGAGTCAAGTCAAATTTATTTGTATAGCCCTTAATCACAAAGAGTCTCAAAGGGCTGCACAGACCACAGATTATTGCAAACCACTGACTAGTATTACACCATACCCTGATCTAAAACCTATATGAGGGCAAGGAAAAACTAAAAAAACTCAACATGAGGAAAATGAAGAAACCTTGAGAATGGACCGCACATGAGGTAATACACTTTAAAGTATGACCAGCATGTGGTATTTAAGCACAAGTGACTGGAATTTCCTTTGGTGAATTTTAGTCAAACTATGATTGATAAGTACCTAACATTTAGTTAAAAATAAAGGCTTTATAATGGCATGTTTTAAATTTTAAGTTTATATATAGACCAGACCAACAAGGGACGGAATATTCTTCTTAAAAGTTATCTTTAATTTCCTTTTAACAAAATCACAAGATACAAATTTGAAACAGATTTCTCAGTGGTAACAAACGGCAACAAAACACACGTATTCTTTTTTGTGTTGTGGTTAAAAATGCGATTATGTAGTCACATTAAAAGTCGTGAGCTGATACTTATTTACCCCAAAACATAAAACTAATAACAGCAAAGCACATAATTACATCTTGACAAAGCTGTCAACTGATAGTCACAGTATGTCCTTGCATTACTTAACAGACAATGAGCTTTTGTGTCAGAATGTGATGCTTAATTATTTGCGACCCATTCAAGCATTCTGAATGGAGTTTCATGAGTAAGCCCTCATTTGTGAGAGTCTGCATGGTGTTAACTAAATTACAAAATCAAATTTTAACATTTTGGATTGATATGCTTCATCTTTAGCTTCTCGGAAACACCCAGCAAATTGCTGCAAAGTCAGACCTGTTGGTGGGAGTCATTGGTATCCGTGAGGATGACAGCAGTACAGAAGGTAGGCAATTATCCACCAAGAGTGATTCCAAATAAACTAATACCTAATTTGGGTTGCTCTGCCTTTCATCCCTGCTATAACATCATCTTCAGGCAGGCTCTCAGAAAACCCCCCGACAGAAGCGGAGACTGTGCTTGAAAATATTGTCGTGAATGAAACCGACTCATTGATCGAACCCCCCAAAAAAGAAGAAATACTCTTTGATGTAATAAAAGTTGAGGCAAAACACAATGACATCAATGAGAGCTTTAAGACATTCTTCAATAAAGTTGGTTTGAAGTTGATGTTGAAACAAGGCTCAAGTGACCACATTGAGATCAAAGAAGACGACCCAGAGTCAGATGAAGCTGACAACCTTGATAACCAAATCAATGACGACAGAACAGCAGTGATCACAAGTCAGGGTCAAAATGAGGATTCGACATGTCCGTCTCTTGACGAAGCAACAGTCCGAGAAGATGCCCAGAACGTGGCAAACAGCCTCGACGAGGAATGGACACACATTGAAACTCCGTCTGAACAGGATCCTTTGTCCCTCTCTAGCACCAAAGAGGATGTGACAATGTCCCCCATTAAAAAGTTTTTCACCACAGGAATCTTTGCTGGATTAGTGAAAAGGAAATTGTCATTAGAAGATGAGACGCTGACAAGAGAGTTTGTTCAACCGGAAGTCGTAGACTCTGCAGTAGAAACGGCACAAAACCTACAGGCTATCATGGATGATACCACAGGCACGTTAGCAGATGGAGACCAGGAGGAAAATGCATCAGTTCAAAATGAGCCTGAAGCCCCCAAAGAGTTTGAGACTGTTCCATCAAGTCCTTTGAGGAGGCTTCTTTTGGGTGCTAGCCTAATGCGGATCACAAGGCAAAGAGATGCACAAATGTGCAAGAGTGAAGAATTGAATGATGAATCAGAACCCCTATTGACACAAAATGACACAACTAAGAATGACATAATTCCGGAACAACTTGCAGGAACAACTGTAGCAGCGGAGGAGGAGAGTCCATGGGCTACCTTTAAGAAACTGTTATCTCCCAAACGACGAACGAACAGGTATGCACTGAACAATGATGATGTTCAGCCCGCAATCGAAGACATGGAGGATGAGAGTAAAAAGCGTAATGATTTGACTGATTCCTGGGACGCCATTTTAGTAACAGAGAATCACACAGCTCAGGAGTCTAATGACAAAACAATGACTGAAAATGTAAGTTATGATAACAATCGTGTAGAGTCAGCATCTACCCCCACCGAAGCTACAAATCCACCTGAATGTGAAGTTGAATCAGCATGGACCACCTTCAAAAGACTAATGAGTCCAAAAAGGAAACCTAAGCAAATGGAAGAAAGACCACAAAGTCCTGAACCCGACATTATGCAAGAAAATGTTTCTTTTTCAGCAAAGATTTTCCCAGGTTGGATAAAGAAAAAGCCCATTTTGCAGAAAGACCAAGATGAAAACTCATGCGAGCTAAACCAAGATTTAGGTCCAAGCGATCCTAATTTAGAGAAGCCAGGTGTTATTTCCTTGCCTGTTTATGATACCATTGAGATAGAAGAAAATGAGAGAGAAACATCTGTAAAAAACGAAGCTCAACTGAACCAAGACCTCCTCTTTGGGGTGACAGAAGCAACACAACCGTCAGAAAATCGACAGACTGCAGACATCCAACAAAACATAGACTCATACAAAATTGACACCACACATGAAGACTTTATTGGAAAAGCGCTTAGTGACATTCCGGAGGAAGGTGAGATTACAGAGAGTATCACAACAGATGAATTGATCGAGATTACATCACAGGTTGTCATTGCACCAGAACCCATAGACGTTAGACTCGATGACAACAGTGACATCTTATCGATGCCCTCTGAAGTGTCGGAACAGACATCAGGAACAACCACACCAGTTCTCTCGGTATCCCAGGACAAGGAAGCAGAAGACTTTATACAGGCTGCTGCGAACAATAATCAGCAGACAGATCCGCTGTGTTCAGACCAAATTGTTAGTTCTTCTATGTCTGGCACACAAGAAACATTTGGAGAAGATTTACAACAACCTGAAATGCATAAATCAAATGAACCACCCCCTAGGACAGATTTGATAGTAGATGAAATTGAAGCAACAATACATCCAAAGACCACAGGAGTCAAAACAAGCACAGAAACCCACATTTCAACAGAGAAGCTTCAAACTAAATATATCACACCTTCCATCCCTACAGAGGACTTTGACACTCAAGAAAATATTGTTAAAATTTCTTCTGAGGAGCTGGACACAGAGATTATCACACCTGCCGTTCCTAATGAAGAGCAGGACACCAAGGATATTGAATCCCCCATTCTAACTGAGCCGCTTGAAACTCAAGAAATTATTGCCAGATCTTCTACTGAGGAGCTTGACTCTAAGAAAGGTACATTTCCTCTTCCCACAAAGGAGTCTGTCACTTGTGAAATCATACGTGCGATTCCGACGGAAGAGCTCAAATATCTTGAAATTACTCATCCCATTCATACAGAGGAGCTATACACTAAGGAAACAACACCTCAAATTCTTACAGAGGAACTAAACATCAAGGAAATTAGATCTGTGATCACCAGCAGCAAGCAACTCGACTCACAGGAAACTACACATCAGTTCCCTCCACAAAATCTTGAAACCACAACATCGATTCATGGAGAGAAGCCTAAAACCCAGGAAATGAAACCCTTTTCAACCAAGGTTGATGACACAGGAAAAATAGTGCATCCAGCTCTAACAGAAGAGCTTAAAATCCAAAGCATTGTTCCACCCATTTCAACTGAAGACCATACCACCGAGGGAATCAAATCCCTAGTTCATACTCAGGAACTTGACATCAGGGAAATTACATATTCTATTCATACCGAGGATTTTGACACCAAGGAAACCGAAACTTCTATTCCGACCGAGGAGCTTGGCATTGAAGAAATCACTCTTACATGCATTGAGCAGTCTTGCACTGAGGAAACAACACAATCTGATCCTACTCAGGAATTCGACAATAACGAAATGAAGCCTCACATCCATATCAAAGGGTTTGACGCAGAAAAAACTATACTTCCAATTACAACATGTAAAATCGGAACTCTGGACCTAAACACAATCACGTCTCCTGTTTTCAAAGTGGAGCTTGATAATCAGGAAGTTACACCTTCCTTTTCAACGGAAGACCTCAAAACCATGGAAAAAAATACTTCTGTTCTGACCAAGGACCTTGAAACTCAGGAAATTACCCTTCCCATCTGTCCAGAGAAACTGGACATAAAGGAAATAGAAAATCCCACTGTTACCGACCAACTTGGCATTGAAGGGATGACAACTCCTGTTTGTGCTGAAGAGCCTAGCACTAAGGAAGAGACCCCATCCATTCTTATCGACATTGAGAAAATTGAGTCACCAATTAGTAATGATGCGGTCAAAATAGATACTTTAATTAATAGTGAGAAAGCTAGAACCTCAATTCAGACTAATCAGGCCAACTCAAATGAAATTTCAGTGCCTGTTTTTAAAAAGGAGCTTGACACCCATCAAATGACGCCTTCCATTACTGAGAAGCTTGTCACCCAGGACTTACCTTCAATTTCTACAGAGGAGCTAGACACAAATAAAATCTTAACTTCCAGTCTAAAAGAAACGCTTGACAAAGAGCAACTCAGTCTCTTTGGCCAGACCAAGGGAGAGGAAACTCCCTTGCCTACAGACACAGTTGCCATTATGGAAATGAAATCCCTTATTCTTGCAGAAGATGTACAAAAAAAGGAAACTTATATTCCAACCCAAGAGCCGGAGACAGAGTTGCATTACACAGAGGATGTTATTTCTACTGAGGGGTTGAAAATTGAGGAAATCAAGACTCAATTTATAACCGAGGACCTTAATATGGACAAAATTACAAGTCCTTTGCCTGAAAAGGCTCTCAGCACAGAGGAAGGTAAACCTCAAATTCCAATTCAAGAACTTCACATCAAGATGGTAACACCTCCTTTTCCTAGCCAAGAAATTGACACAGAGGAAAACGTTTCTGTAATTCCTACGGCAGAATCAGACATTGATAAAACTGCACTTCTCAAGGAGCTTGGCTCACAGGAATTGACAGAGCCAGATCTTACAGAGGAAATTTCCTCTTCCAATAAAACTGAGGAAATAACACAACCAATTCTACCTGAGGAGGTTGAGCCAGTGGAAATAGAATCAACCTCTAAGCTATGCACAGATAAAATCTCATCCAAAATTGACCCCGAGGACCTCAACAAAGTGGAAAGCCATGATGCTAGTACAGAAGATAATCTGCAAGATTTGGCATTCAATGCAAATGTAACAAAAGCCTCAGAAGTGGAAAGTCTAGAGTCTGTATGGTTAGCTGAACCTGAAATTACAGATACAGACCCAAGAGATTCTTTGGAACCTAAAAAACAACTTGATGTAAAGGATCACTGTCCTGTGGTGGATGAGTCGCACATTTCAAGGGATCTACAAGATGATGCAGAAAAAATAGTAGCGGAAGGTACAGCAGAAACAATACCCGAACAAAAACTGGAAAAAATCCTTTGTACTGACTATGAAAAAACAAGCATAATGCAAGAAATTCTGCAAGAGGTTAGAACCGATTTGGAGGAACAGAATGTAAAGTTAACATCAGAAAATATTCCAGAAGCATTGACTGAGGACCAAAAGCAAGAGGCTTTATCTGAAGACAGCTTGAATTCTGTACAAAGGGAAGAACTGGCTTTACCGAAATGTATTTTAAAACTCACTGACGAGGAAATCCTTGCTGAGAAAGCTGTGAGTGAACTCATTGACATCACAGATGAAATGAATATTAAATTAAAAAAAGAAGAAGTAACAAACATGTCAGGGGATACTTCCAAAGATGAAGGTATTAAAAAAAATGAAACTGTCCTTCCAGTAGAGGAAACACAGTTTCAAGTTAATACAAATGACAACCAACATGCAGAACAAAAAGAAGTGTGTGAAGAAGGCCTTTCGGTGGAAGACATGAAAAATGAACCATTACCTCTGCTGGCAACAAACGTTGATACAGAAGAAAAAGACAAGAAAGCTGTGAGTGACTCCCAAACTGAAGTCATAACGAAGGAGAATGTAGGAGATCTTTCTGTTGAATCTGGACATGATATACTTGCAGAAGACCCCATGGTTGCTGAAGTCAAAATCATACCTGTATCTCAAAAAGAGGAAACAACAATAAGCAAAGATCAGAAGTCCAAAGTTGAACATAGTTCCGATAAAGAGATACAACTAGAATCATGTCTAAAATTAGAAGTAAGTGAAGGAATACATCCACAAAAAACTCTTACACAAGTAAGTGAAGAGGATATGGCACTTCACCTTCAAGTTCCGACTGAGTTGGCTAATGATTCTAAAGTGGATACATGTGAAGATGAACGAATTAAAGAATTAGAGATTGCACAAGAAAAAGAGCTAGAATTAGAGGACACAGATGTACATCTTGGAAGCAAAATTAAGATCCGTTTCACTGATGTTGCGAAAAATGCAACGTCTGTACCTGAAATTGAATTTATCAAGGAACATCTTTTAGAACCAGAACAGGAAACCCAGTTTGAAGTTGATACAATTGTTGTCCAACATGGAGAACAGAAAGAAATTCGTGAAAAAATGCCTCAGACAGAAGATGTGGCAACCCAACACTTCCCTATGCACGAAACAGATGTTGAGGTGGAAGAAAAAGACCATCAAACTGTGTGTGACACCCAATTCGAAATCGTAAAAAATGATAATGCAGAAGATCTTTCGGTTGACTGCGGAGAAGGTATACTGGCAGAAGAACCCATGGTTGCTGACACCAAAGATATACCTGTACCTCTAAGAGAGGAAAAACCAGTAAACAAAGATCAAAAGGCCAAAGCTGAACATAGTCTTGAAGAGGTGATAGAACTACAATCATGTCTAAAACCAGATGATCAAAAAGAAGTAACTGAAAGGATGCACCAACAAAAAACACTGACACAAGAAAGTGAAGTGGAAATGGCACTTCACATTCAAACTCCAACTGAGTTGGCAAATGATTCTGAGGTGGATACATGCAACGATGAACACATTAAAGAATTAGAGATTGCACAAGAAAAAGAGCTAGAATTAGAAGACACAGATGTACATCTTGGAAACAAAGTTAAGAAGATTGTCGTTTTCACTGATGTTTCGAAAAATTCAAAGACTCTACCCGAATTTATTCGGGAACATCTTTTAGAACCAGAACAGGAAATCCAGTTTGAAGTTGATACAATTGATGTCCAACATGGAGAACAGAAAGAAATAATTGAAAAAGCCCCTCAGACAGAAGACATGACAACCCAACACTTGCCTCTGCACGAAACAGATGTTGCGGTGGTGGAAGAAAAAGACCATCAAACTGTGAGTGACAACCAACTGGAACTCGTAAAAAATGATAATGCAGAAGATCTTTCGGTTGACTGCGGAGAAGGTATATTGGCAGAAGAACCCATGGTTGCTGATATCAAAGATATACCCGTCCCTCTAGGAGAGGAAAAACCAGTAAACAAAGATCAGAAGGGTAAAGATGAACATAGTCCTGAAGAAGTGAGAGAACTACAATCATGTCTAAAACAGGATGATCACAAAGAAGTAAATGAAGGGATGCATCAACAAAAAACACTGACACAAGAAAGTGAAGAGGAAATGGCACCTCACATTCAAGTTTTTACGGAATTGGCTAGGGATTCGGAGATGGAAGTGGAATCATCCAAAAATGAACAGAAAGAATTGAGTAAAAATCCTGATCCTAAGATGGAAGATGTGACAAGACAGAACTTCACCCTGCGGGAAACAGATGCTGAGATGGAAGAAAAAGACCAGAAAACTGGGAGTGACACCCTAACTGAACTTGTAAATAGTTATAATGTAGGGGTTCATTTGGTAGGATCTGAAATTCCGACAGAAAAAACAGTAGTTCCTGAAGTAAAAGATAGACCTGTGTCTCAAACTGAGGAAAAAACAGTAAGTAACAATGAGAAGGTCAAAGCTGAACATAGTCCTGATGAGGAGATAGAACTAGAATCATGTGAAAAATCAGATGAAAACAAAGAAGAAAGTCAAAACCCGACAGGAGAATGTAAAGAAGAGATTGCACTTCAGCTTCAAGCCCCTACTGAGCTGGCAAAAGATTTCAAGGTGGAAGTGGAACCAAATAAGATTAAAAGGAATGTTTTGTTTGCTGACAAGGAGCAACTACTACTACCAGTACATGAAGCACAGTTTCAAGATACAGAAAAGAATGAAGTTTGTGGAGATGGCCCTCTGGTAAAAGACATAACAAAAGAACTTTTGAGTCGGCAGGAAACAGCCTTGGAGAAAGAAGAAAAAGACCAGAAAAGGTTGAGAGACACCCAAACTGAACTCGTAAAACATGATCTTTTGGTTACAGAAGTAAAAGATATACTTGCAGAAGAACCCTTGGTGGCTGAAATTAAAGAAAAGGCAGTGATTTTAACAGAGGAGGAACTAGTATGCAAAGATCAGAAGTCCAAAGCTGAAGAAGAGCGAGAACTAAAATCACGTCAAAAATCAGATGAACACAAAGAATCAAGTGAAATTATACATCCACAGAAAAGCCTGACAGAGGAAAGTGAAGAAGACATGGGACTACGGTTTCAAGCCCAAACCGAGTCAGCAAAGGATTCTGAGGTGGAAGAGAATATATCTGAATTGAAACAAGTAAAAGAAACCCAAGCTGAAACAAGAGAATTGGTTGAGGGAGAAGAAACTATCATTGCAAAAGAAACAATGCCCGAAGAAGTCAGAGAGGATGAAGCATGTCATGCTGGGTTCCAACAAGTGAGTGTCCAAAAAGCGGTAGATGAACTTGAAACTGAATTAAAGGGAGAAACAAGAGAAGGTATTGCTCAAGTGGAAAAAGTTATAGTTGAATTTCAAGAGAAGACTTTATCACAAAGTGAAATTAATGTGAAATCAAAAGACAACACAGAGGAAGCGTATAAAGAAATGGAAAACATAGAAAAATCAGCGCCCTTAACATCAGAGGAAACAAAGACCGAATTACTACAATTTGAAACAATAATTGACCACGTTCTCACAGAGCAAAGCCCCCAAAATGAATCCCAAAAGGTAGTGGAGCCAGAAACTACTCTAGATCAAGGGAATGACAACAGGAATCAACTGACTGATTTGACAGAAGACATTCTGAAAAACAAAAAAGAATATTGTCAGATTGACACATTGACATACAATGCTGAAACCGACACATTGCCAGATGTAAGTGCTAAAGTTCAAAAACTGGGAGAAGTTATTACACCTGAGACAGAAACAGATAAGGAGTTACCAATGTTTGTACCGAAAATCACAGTGTCCGGGAACAAAACTTGGGAGAAATCCAAACCTCAACTTGATCAGACTATAGAAAGGAAGGAGGATCCGGAGCTTAAGGACGCAGCTGATAACCAACAACAAGATGGTATCGAGCTAGAGGAAGATGGTCGATCACAAGCCACAGAGGCATATGAATCATTACACACGGAAGAAAAAAATTGCGCTGAAATCTTCGAAAATGTTGTTTATGAAGAAATCCCGGAATTATGTGGAAAGGTAGTCAAACTTGAGGCACATCTGAGTGATCCAGAAAACAGAGCAGAGAGAGAGCACTGTGGTCTACTCAATTTGGAGTTGGCAAATGCTACAGTCGAGCACGCTCTGGTTGCTCAAGTGACCACGTACCTCTATAAAGAATCCTCAACTCCACTACCATACCTGATTGAAACACCATCTCAGGAGCCCCTACTTGGATCTATGGAACCACAATTTTTGCAAACTGTTATGACTGAATCACCAATCACAACAGATGGCTTAGCAGAGATTGCAAAGGTTGATAATGAGGCCATGATAATGCAAGAGCCAGGTACTTTGCCAGAGGACCACCAGAACATTGATGTGCAGGTTGTTCAAATGGCCATCACTTTGGCAGAGTCCTCATCTCAAAATGAATCCACTAAAACCCAGAAACAGACCAGGCAACAAGAAACATATGTTGTGGAAACTGAATCACAGGATCCCAATCACCTAAAAGACTTAATTGGGAGCCTGAACCAAATATTCCAATCAGAAGAGCATGAACAACCAAGAGAACACCAAGGAGATCTCGAGGAGAACCTGCCACAAAAAGATTTAACCAAGATCCAAGAACAAATGGAGAAATTAAACAACCTTGAACGGGAAAAGGAAAATCGAGTGGGATCACCCCAAGAAAGGCCTCCTGACATGCAACAACAGATAGACCTTCAAGAGAAACCTTATGAGGAAAGCCAGAACCAAGTCCACAAGACCCAGAAAGAATCACCTGAAACACTCCAAAATATGGAGTTACCGGAAAATGATCAGGCAGGAAATAACCAGGAGCACTTGGATGAGATCAGATGTAAAATCCAGACACAGATGAAACTACTGGAAGAGCATGATGAAACAGGAAAAGAACAATTTCCCATACCTCAAAAAGAATCCAACACGTCTGAATCTGAAATCCAGATAACAATGGAACTACTGGAGGAGAATAATCAGGCCAGAAAAGAGTCTACTGCAATCCAAGCGCAGACTGCGCCACAAGATGAATATGATCAGGAAAACAAAACACAAGAGCCGATACACCCAAAAGATTTAACCACTGACCAGAACCAGAAAGAAATATTCAAGTGTGAACAGCTAGAAAATCTTGTGGCATCACCCAAAGTAGATCTCTGGGACACTGAACCACAGGTAGACTTGCAGGGGAAAGGTTATGAGTCAAGCCAAAACCTAGAGCACATACCCCAGAAACAATCGTTAGAAACACAGAAACAGATGCAGCTGCCAGAAAAACGGGAAAATGCAGGTAAAGACGAGGAGTCTGTAGAGATCCACAAACAGACAGAGCTCGAAACAAAATATATTCAGCCAAGCGAAACACCAGTATCCAAGCATGAAGAAGACACCCAGAAACTGATGGAGCTACCACAAGTACGCGAGCAGGCAAGAGAAAACCAACGGCCTGTACTTAAAAAAGTCTTTACCGAACTTACAAAACAGATGGAGGTATGTATGACACAGGTTAGGGTTGAAGAAAACCAAGAGTCTCTCCTCCAAAAACAGTTGCCTGAGAGCCAGAAACAGGTAGGGCTATCATTTGAGTATGACCAGGCAGAAAACCACGTGCTCTTAACTCAAACCGAGATCACAGAGGTCCAGAAAGAGAAAGACGTTCAGGCAAGCAATACACATTCATCTGAGACTCTAGAAGAGCATGAACAAGAAAGGGAACACCAAAAACCCATTCTCAAAGTGCAAGATGAAACAAAAGAACAGATAGGGGGACCAGACCGACATGTTCAGGCAAGTGAAAAAGAGGGAGAGTTTACCGAGACCAAGGAACAAATTGAAGAATCAAAATGTTTAGATCAGGAAAGTGAATATCAAGGAGCCCCACAGATAAAAGAGCCCACTGACACCCAACAACTGACAGACTGCCCTGAGAAACATGGCGAGGTAAATCAAAACCAAGAGCCTATACCCAAGGAAGAATCATCTGAAACGCAAAAACATACGGTGCTTTCAGAAATGGATGATCAGTCAGGAGAGGGCCAAGTTCCTGTAACCCAAAAAGAGTACCCTGAGATAGAGCTACCTGAAAACAACATCCAGCCATGTGAATCACAGGAGACGATACAACGAAACCAATCAACTGAGACACAGAAACACATGGACTCATCAGAAGAGCATGAGCAAGCACTAGAAAACCAAGAGTCCATACCCAAAGTAGCCAGTGAAATAATAAAACAGTTGGAGGTAGCAGAGAAATATGATGAGGCAATGGAAAACCAAGTGGATACAACCGAAAATGAGCCAACCCACTCGCAGTCAGAAATACTGAAGAAACAGGATGATGTGAGCCAAAACCAAGAGTATATATCCATGAAAGAATTGTCTAAGAACCAAGGACATATGGAACTATCAGATGAACAGGAGAAGCCAGCGGAAAACCAAGTGCCTTCACCCCCAAAAGAAACTACTGAGATTCAAAATATTAACGAAGAGGAGTGCCTGCCCTACAAAGAGTTGACTGAGACCCAGGAACAGATAGTGGTACCTGAGGAAAACGCTCAGGAAAGGGTGATCCAAAGAGCTTCTGTCGAGACCCAGAATCAGAAACAGCAGGTCCCACAAACAGAAAGGACCTCATTCCAAAGAGAGCCTGCCATCGAACATACTGAGGCCCTTCCAATCGAAGAGACCTATGAATTGGCAATGGAACTGGATTCCACTGGGATCACGGGGACCGTAGATTCTCCACCAGTTTGGGATTCTGACCTCCAATCACACGAAACAGGAGCAGTTGTTGATGAAACACAACCAGAAGAGAAAACAGGACCATCGGAAGAAACTACGGACAAGGAAACTGAAACACCCAACTTCCACGCAACAGAAACGTCACTAAACTCACAAACACCAGAACCGGAGGCCACCATCAAAGCAGTAGATGACGAAGCAGAGGTATGGCTGGACGCCGAGGAAGACATCAAAACTCAAGAGGAAGGTAACGTTTCATCACTTCGATATCAGAGTCCACCAAGTGACGCCGACCAGGAGACAGGAACCGCTCACGAGGACGAATCAGAGTCGACGTCAAATCCCAAACCCGCAACCAAAAGTGGGAGTGAGAGTGAAGATTTCACAGTCACCCTCCAACAGTCCAAAATGGAAAGTGAAGGCGTGGAGTGGAACTAAGCAGGTGAGTTTTTAATGCTTCTCTTTTGCAAAAGTCACACTTTGTATGTTTATATACAGGGAGTAATCCAATTTGAAACGGTCAATAGTCTGGGTTCCGATTGTGTAGAGTCATGTGAAAGCGAATAGAAATACAATTAAGGTTTTAGTCTGCGTGCGAGCATACAGAGTTAGTCCTTTCATTTTCTGAATACTTGTGCAGGTACACCCAAGCACTGTAGGATTTGTAGTCAGGGTTGGGTAGGGTTACTTTAACTGGATTACTTTCAATTACTTTTGGATTACTCCAATACCAAATATGCTAATAAAAGACAAAAGAAACTAAATATGAATAAAATGATGACTCACAACACGTGGTAAGCTTTCTCTCCTGGCTTTGATCTCCGGCAAAACTAACATCAAATGCGACAGAAACAAAATGAAAATAAATCCAAACAGCTTGCCAACATCATTTTTGCCGTTCCATGTGTTCCGTTACTCCCCAAGCCTGCACAAAATTCAGTAATTTTATTCAAAGTAAGAAAGTAATCCAGTTAAAGTAACCCTACCCAACCCCGGCCGTGATACCTTTTCTAGTGTGCCACAAATGCCCAATTTTACTATTTTATTAGTATTTAAATAAAACATAGCTTTCTGCCATTGATCGCCCTCTTGTAACATTCATCCATGCGGGTAGGTGGCAGCATTTACTTTCTCTCTTTTTTTTTTAAAGTAATTCTCTGAACATGAGACAGAACCAGTATAAATATCTATTAACCAACAGAAAATAATCAAATAAATGTAAACATCATCATTTAAATACATAATCTCCCCAAAAAGATTGAAAAAGGTTAAGAATGTACAGTATTAAATCATGTTTTGTATAACTAGAAAATCATTTTTAGTTTGTTTTCTAAAAAAAAAAGACAAGTCATGTTTATATTAGTCACAAAGAGTCTCAAAGGGCTGTACAGATTATTACAAACTACAGACTATTATTACACAATCCCCTGATCTAAAACCTACACGAGGGCAAGGAAAAACTCAAAAACCCCAACATGAGGAAAACATCATAAATTATAGCTGAACTTGAAAACAGATGAAACATAATACAATCCCAAATCACAGGAAAATGATTAACCAAAATGAATAAATTGGTTTACTTCCTGACCCACGGTGACCACAAATAATAAAAATGTTAATGATAACTGTACAGTACTTTATTTACACAGCCCTGTACAACAATCCTTTCTGTGTACCAAAGTGCTTATACCTATACTTTATACTGTCATTTTGGCAACATGATGATGTAAGTAAAAAAAAAATCAACAATATGAAACTGGTACTGGACATTGTGCCTCAAATTTTCTTCATGAAAATAAGTGTGCCTTGTGTCAAAAAAGTTTGAAAAACACTGTTGTGGTGTATAGTGATGCGTGGCGGAAATTTGTCTGATGCCCTTTAAAAGCGAATTTAAAAAGCTGGCTGGAGATGAAAGAAGGCTTCATTGACCCAGCTCAAGGAAGGAGATTTTACGATCGTATCTTAGGAAAATAGTGTGTATCCACTGGTCAATATAATCAATGATAACAGAGTCAGACTATTCCCCGCCTCTAACCAAAATCACTGACAACTTTCTCTTTCTTCCCTAGGTCACTTTGATGAAAGTCACGACAAGGATTCCCAGAATTCCGACTTACCGTCTTATTTGGATTGTTGCATTATTTGATTCCATGTACGGACTATGAAGATTTTAAATGTACATTTCCTGTAATAGCTTCAGAAAACAACAAACAAGAAAAAAAGAAGCATCATTACAAGTATATTGATCCAGTATCTGTTGATATTGCACACTGTGTTTTATTATGATCCCAGATAGAAACAGGCCTTGCACTCTTTACTCACTTTATTTTCTTTGTTTGTGTCGGCTTCATATCGATATTTTGTGACACAAATGTGTATATCAATGTAATAAATAGAGAGAAAAAGTCTGATTTTTTGGAACATTTGTCATTCTTAACGACACATCATCATCTCCAAACGGAAGAGCAGCTTCAGCGACAGACTGCTGTCAGTCTTGTTCCACGGACAGACTGAGGAGATCATTTCTTCCTCATGCCATGAGGCTCTTTAACTTCACCCTGGGGAGTAATAGCCCACATTAAACCCCACCCCCACATTTGCATATTACCCTGATATTTTCCATAGCACTATTTAAATACTCTATATCAACACGTTGTATTGGGTATTTTTGTATTCTATATCTTATTTTATTTTCTAACACAAGGAAGTGTGAATTTCCTTACGGGGATGAATAAAGTATCTATCTATTTATCTATTTACATTTTAGTAAACTTTAAAGGAAAAGTGTTAGGGACTGTATAGAAAAATAAACTATAGAAATTGTCCCAGTATTAACTGTATATATATTTCTTTCTACAAAACTTACTATCATAGGCAAAAGTTAAAGCTGACCACCATAGAAAAAAAAAATATTGGATGTTAATAGGTTAAACAGATATATTCTCCCCATTTCTTAAGTGTGTTAAAAAAAGAAATTCAATCATTAGTATAAATGCACAAATATTTAAAAATAAATTTAATAAAATGAAATAGACAAATACAATTAATATGCACTAACATGTTATTAAATACAAATATAAATAATTTAAAATGATTACATTAAAAGGTGTAAACATGTTATTTATAAAAACAAAATTGTGTTAATCTTTGTGACTTTTTCACGGAATTTTGAAAAAAATATTTTCAATAAATCAACCAACCAATTTATTTTAATACATCATTTTGAACGTAAATGAAAAAATATAATTATTATCTAGATTATTCATGAGTCCTTTTTTTTCAAACGTTGAATTTTAAAGAATGTGATTAAAAACAAAGTCCCGGCAGGGAAATTGAGAGAAAATCTTCATGTTAATTGAGTAATATATTACTGTTAATATTTTGCATTTCTATTAGTTATTGATGTTTTTTAAATAAGTTGTTTTATTTAAATAGAAAACTATTAAATGAGTACACTTATCGGCAATATCTGATAGTTTTGTTCATTTAAAAGATTATTTGACTACAAAAACAAGTTAAATATAATAATAAAAGAAAAATAATAACTGTAAGAATATTTTACTTGTGCATTTAACGTACACCGTTTTGAATAAATCAATGTAGCCAACTAATTTCAAAGGAATACCATTTGATTGTAAACAAAGAAATGTATCATTAAGGAATCCTTTTTTTTTTTAAACACAAAGGACAATAAATTTGAAACACTACAATGCAAAATCCTGGGAGGAAATGGATAAAACTTGAGAGAGATAAACTAAAAAGAAAAGAAAAATCCAGAAATCATGGAGGGGTCTGACATTTTCATCGTAGGTGCATTTCCACTGTAAGAGATAAACTAAAAAGAAATCATAATGCATGATTATTTTACAATTTATCTGTGTGATACAGCTTATATAATCATTTCTGGAGGAAGATTATCTAATGCTGCTTGAAGATCAATATTGTTCAGTTTAATTTTTTCTTTTTTTATTAGGTAAAAAAGGGAGTACATAAAGGACAAAACATGTAGTAAAAACAACATTTTGTACAAAAATTATTTTGTTCTATTTAAGGATCATTTTTGTTGATTTAAATTTTTTTTTTGATTAGTTTAACACTTTTTGTGTTCTTAAAATGAGCACATTAATCGACCATAAACAATGTCAAATTTTTATGCTTTTAAGGAATTTCTTTATTCATTTAAGGCATGTTTTACTGAAAATTTTCTTTAAAAGAAAAATACTTGAGCAAAATTTCTAGTCAGATATTTTTGTTTTATATGCATCTAATCTTCACTACTGCCTGGCAACCAATTCAGGGTGTCCCCTGACCACTACCTAAGATAGCTGGGATGGGCTCCAGCACCCCCGTGACCCTACTGAGGATAAACGGTGCAGATAACGAATGGGTGATCTTCACTATTAATTAATCCATAAACTGATTTATTCCACGTTGAAATTTTATTTGGACAAATTATAACAAATAATGCACATTAAAAAAGTTATATAGTAGAAATATGCAAGACAAAATGTAAATAAATGAAATATGGAGCTAAACAGCACTAGCAAATAGATTTTACTGCCTTAATTTATCCCGTAAAAAACTTCTTTGAGATAATTTGTTTTCTCAGTACTTTTTACATTTGATTTTTCATACGTTTCAAAACAATTTGGAATCCTGAAAAATCACGTTCTTGCACATGTCCAATCACGGCTGTGGTCAGTCCGAAAGTCAACCTATATCCTCCAAGACAAGAACGACAACAGTGGGTTCCAAACAACTCTGTTTCACGAGCATACCTGAACGCAGCGCTTCCTCTTGCTCAGAAAATCATCCTCACCACTTCAAACAAGACCTACAACCCCCGAGGATGAGAATAAAAAGTCAGAATTGTACACGGACGGCTTCGAAATGAAAACCAAGATGCTTGCCTCAATGGTGATGAGGATGACGATCATCCATTCCAATCTTAGGCTGTGTTTCTCACTCAAGTGGCTCCTCATCAGGTCCGTCAGTTGAGTGCAGTGCTCCAGCTTCTCGTTTACAACCTTGAAATCAGGAAAAAAACGAGCTGGAGCGCCGCTGTGACGCGATTGTGCTGAATTTTAGGATATCGGGATCACCTTGACCCTGCGGTTGATGCTGAGGAACTGGCAGGTCTTGTCGTAGATTTTCTCCAGGTTTTCGCGGTCCCAGTAGAAGTCGGGCGTGAGGAGAAGGTCGGAACTCAGGTTGATGCAATGTCTGATCACAACATTTCAGCTTCAGGAATAATTTAAGTTCGGCACGAGAACCAGGGGTAAGTAACACGTGGTTAACTTTCGTCTAGTTCATGGTTGGGCAAACTACGGCCGACGGATCTAATCCTGCCCACGAGAAAAAGCTGAGAGGAGCACAAGAGCGTCAAAACGCATCATCAAAAAAATGACCTGCGGTTTCAAATACGTCCAAAGCTAAGTGCAACTCCCAGAGCTGTATTTGCTGACTACAATTTATCAAGCTGAGGACATTAGAAGAAAAAAAACATCCTGATATTATTTTAATTAAAATATAAGTCACGGACACAGTTTTAGGCAATGTGATTGCACTCACCAGGATTAAAAATTAAAAAAGTAGCACCTCGGTGTCTTTACATGAGTTTGAAGAAGCTTTAACTGGAGTTAAGCAATATTTTCTTATACTAACATTAAGAATCTACAATATTCAATCTTATATATAGTGAGGAAATAAGGATTTTAACACCCTGCTATTTTGCTATTTCTCCCACTTAGAAATCATGGAGGGGTCTGAAATTTTCACTGTAGGAGTATGTCCACTGTTAGAGATAAACTAAAAAGAAAAATCCAGAAATCACATTGCATGATTTTTTTAACGATTTATCTGTGGGATTCAGCTGCAAATAAGTATTTGGACACCTGTGTATCAAGTAGAATTCTGACCCTAAAATATCTGTTAGTCCGCCCACAAGAAGTCCACCTGCACTCCATTTATCATCCTGGATCAGATGCATCCGTTTGAGGTTATTAGCTGCATAAAGACACCTGTCCACCCCATACAATCAGTGAGACTTTAACTGGGCAAGCTGATGCGGTCACAAGCAGCCACTAGAGGTAGCCTCTGGGACTGCTTCATATAGCAAGCGGGATGTTTGTTGCAAATAAAACTCGTATGGTGAAAATTTCGTGTTAAGAGGGCCTCCTTAGTTATCACTTTAATTGCCAAAAAGATGTAATTGTCATGAACCAGAACCGTATCAGGACCCAAACGCGTGACGTTCTCACACAAGCCTTTAATTTTACGGGAAATGGGGAGTCATGCACGTTAGGCAGCGGTCTGGTGTGGAAAGACAGGAAGCCAGAGACCGACGAGATCGATTCCAATTGCCCGAGTTGATCTCGGACAGATGGGGTCGATACCGGACAGGACGGACAGACAGGATTGATAATGAAACAGGATATCGAAAATAAACAGGACAAACAAGACGGGAACGAAAACTGGAGAGAATAATAAACAGGACAAAAATAGGCGGGAATGAAACTGGAAATCAATATTAAACAGGACATAAATAAACGGGAACAATACTGGACTGGAAATACAAACAGGAAAACAGGACCGAGTCAGAACCCACGTCTTGTGAGGCAGAGGTTTGTTGACGGACTGACAAAGTAAGATAGAGCGCACTGAGCTTAAAAAGACGGAAAGCCAATGTGTTAATGAGCCGAAGCTGGCGCCACACGGGCGGGGCCAATTGGGCGCCGTGGCAACCGTGACAGTAATTATATTTTTTATTGAACAATATAATCAAGAACTTTGTTGAATGCTTGTCATCTCTTATAGAAGAATTTCACAAATATCTTTAAATGTTATGCCGCCTTCATTTTTTGTAGATATTTATACGCAAATTTGAAAATGAGAAGACAAGAGAAGATGCTGTTTTCGGGACGGCGTTTACCGCAAAGTGAAGAGTTCGCCAATTTTCTGCATGACCTCGGCTGACGACAACTTCAGTCGCGTTCCTGACTTGAGCGCCTGAAAAAAAAAACTCAAATCAGCTGCCCGCCTGTTTAAATTACACTTTTTTTTTCCCGCCCAAAACAGCTTTACCTCGGGAATGGACTGAATGGACTCCACAAAGTTATCCAGGGACACCTCCCATATAGCCAATTTGACTGGGGGAGGACAAGCAAGGGACAAAAAGGGTCAAGGAATCGTGTCACATGGCAAAATGTGATAAAGCTCCTCAG
The DNA here is from genome assembly GCF_059441175.1 of Urocampus carinirostris. Taxonomy (NCBI): domain Eukaryota; kingdom Metazoa; phylum Chordata; class Actinopteri; order Syngnathiformes; family Syngnathidae; genus Urocampus; species Urocampus carinirostris. The sequence goes on along the minus strand of NC_142363.1, from coordinate 25,852,012 downwards.
TGCAAACTTAATTACGGCGGCACCAAATAAAGTTAAGATAGAGATTCGGGAGTTCTTTAAACCTGGACAAAAAAAAAGGAGCTTGCATTTTGTGAGGGGATCCTTGACGTTTTAAAGCAGGGGTCAGGAACCTTTTCGACCCGAGGGGCCATTTTTGGAGAAAGAGCCGTACCATAAATTTTAAAACAAAATTCAACAAAACCACCAAACACGCCAAATCAAATTCGTCAGTGGATTTTATTTCTCTACTTGACGTTAGATGATTTGTTAAAATGTATGAAATACTGTACAATAATGCTAAAGTCCCATATGAACAAATATACAACTTTCAACTTCTCCCTTCCACAGTAACTTAAGATCATTGAGGCTCATTTTCACCTTCATTTTATTTCTTATATAATGGTTTGAAAACAATGTGCAAGCAGAGTTCTTTTGTAAATATGTCCCAAAAAACTGCAAACGAAAATGTCATGGATGTATTTCCCTTCTTTGAAGAAGGGAGCGTGCTGTGCTGCAAAGCTCCGCCCAGCCCTGCTGCTCACCAAATCAAATTGTTCTGTGCGCTTGGCTAGAGTTTGTTGGTAATTACAGTTTGTTGTGTGGGTTTTTATCATTAAGTGCCTCAAAAGTGTTAAAAGTGTTTGATATATGTATAAAAAAATCCATCCATCTAAATCTGAACACCAAAAATCTCCTCTCACCCGACAAACATAAAGCGTTGGAAAACGCGAACTTCTCTAGAACGGCATCAGCGTGCTCCAAGTCCTGGGCCAAAACAAAGTTGCCGTGCTCCAGTTTGGTGTTGCCCCTGCAACCAGCCAATTGCCACAGTGAAAAAAACCCAAAATTGATTTCCCCCAAAAACGCGACCGTTAGCTAGGCGGACTCACGCACTGGCCGTACGCGTAGTTGATCTCTTCGTTTTCCCAATGGACCAGCGCCACTTCGTAGGGTTGACTTTCGTGACGCTCCAAAATCCTCAGCACCGTCTTCAGCTGAACACAAATCAAAACCTTTGGAATGATATTGCAAAAATGGAAATTTTTCATTCATACTAATAGTTGGATATCTTTTACAAATCTTGCTAATGGATAAAACCGCTCAGTAGCCTAGATGGTAAGGCGCCCGCTTTGAGACTGGGAGGTCGGTGGTTCGCGGCCCGGCCGAGTCATTCCTAAGACTTAAAAAGTGGTCAGCGGCGCCCTCTGTTGGCTGCGGCTGCATCGGCTCGCTACAACGGGTCAGGTGCAATCGACATTTCGTTCTGTGTACATTGTTACACAGAATGACAATACAAGGAAATTATTATTATTATTATTATTATTCATTCAATTACAGAGATAACTCAGTACACTAAAGACTTTGGACTTAATCAAATCAGAATTCAACCAAAATCTGAATAACGTTTGCTTTGGTATTCAAACGAAAAAAAAAACGGAAAATCGAACCTTCCCTAACACAAACTCATTTTAGCTCTGGGGCCACATGGTAGAAAACACATTCTCACAGGGGCCAGACTAGTACATTAATAGGATAAAACCTGTGCCTTAACTGGAAGGCTGGAGTTCTTTTTGGAGGCTCACAATTATGATTTAGGGATGAGATATTTGATTAAAACATGGCAGGCACAGTTGTTAGCGCGTGTGCGGCACAGTTCGGAGGTCATAAGATCGGAGCTCCTGTGTGGAGTTTGCATGTTCTCCCTGTGCTTGCTTGGGTTTCCTCCGGGCGCTACGGTTTCCTCTCACATTCCAAAAACACGGATGTCAGGTAAATTGGCCAGTCCAAATTGTCCCTAGGTGTGAATGAGCGAGCGACTGGCTGGCAACCAGTTCAGGGTGTCCCCTGCCCACTGCCCGAAGATAGCTTTGATGGGCTCCAGCACCCCCGCGACCCTACTGAAGATAAGCGGTGCAGATAATGAATGAATATTTAGCCTGTTTTTCCTCACCATTTTTTCTTTTACTAAGATATAACCACTTTAAGTGTTTATCAACCATGACTATATAAAAAAATAGAAACAACAATTGGATTAATTTCCACTAGTTTTTTTTAAACTTGGGGAAACTCACGCAGACTGGAAACTGATAAAAATAACATACAAACTCTCATTTAAATGATTGATTTAATAATTCAAAACTATTTCTGTTTTTCTTTAAATGGGTTCCCTCAATGTTATTTCATGATAGTCAGCAACTACATCTACGATAAGCACTTTGTGAGTGGCGCCTGGCTTTGGCGACATCCAATGGACATATTAAAAACTGCATGTGTTGTTTGATGCTCATTTTTGGTCGTCTTGCATGCCACATAAAATGATGTGACGGGTCATATTTGGCCCGCGTGCCTTGAGTTTGACACAGATATGCCCTAACGCACCCAAACACATGGCTAAGCTACATGAGCGGCCATTTTGGCAACTCTAGCCCGGTCAGCTCACATTATTTCGAAATAGATCGTCAGACCAACAACCCGTCTTGAGAATTTATTGTGATTTTGTGTGTTTTATTGCCTTTTTCTGCCAATAATGATAAGTCCCCAAAAAAATGTATAAAGGGGAAGGAAAAGAGGGAAGCATTGAAGACAACAATCGAGTTAAAGAAGGAAATTAATGCAAGAATGGTTTAGGAGTGTCTGCCAGTGAATGGTCGAAAACGGTTTTATATTCTTACACATTTTAATAAAAGTTTGGGTATTTATGATTGTTTATAAACACATGTTATTCATATTTTGGAATATGTAGGAACATGAAAAGGAATACTATTACTTGGTATGGAAAAAAAAGAAACGCTTTTGGAATAAAACAATTTGGAGTAGAAACACTAATGGGTTTTACTTAAGTACCAAAGTATCACTGTTAATATGTACATTTTGTACATTTTTAGAGACTTAAAGAAAATAATTGGAGTTTTGATTACCATTCTCTCTTCTACATTCCAGAAAACCACAGAGCCTTCCCTGAAAATGGTAACAAAGATTTCATATTCGTTAATATCGGAGAAAAAACAAACCTCATAAAACGCAAACATGACAAACAAAATAAATAAATGACAGAATTTCACCTGAAGAAGAAGATGACGGAGCCGTCGTCCGCTTTGGCGCTCGAGTCCGAACTTATCACCAGAACATTGGACGCATCTAAAATGTCAGGATTTTTTTTTTTTACTTTAAGTCTTGTTTTACTATACACAAAATACATCTATTACAGATTCGTACTGGAGAATTATGATTGTCCTCCCTAAGATCTAAAATCAGTAGGAGACATGATTGTCCGCTATCTTGCTGCTAAGGGGTGCCCATAAAAACCATAAACCTGAGAGACTAGGCAAAAAAAAATTAGAAAAACATGCTGCGGTTTGGTCTCTTCAAGTGTCCGTAGTTTGTATTCTCTTTAGTTCTTTGTAGCACTTTATAATGCAGCAACATCTAGTGGCCAAATATTACACAGTGTACATTTAAATGAGAAAAATATGCTACAGAGGCCAACCTAAGTTGTAAGTTATCATGAAATAGGGCAATGATTTGTATTTTAGGGGAATTACAGTAGTTTTATTGCATCTGTTGAGATTATTTTATTTTTGGTTGTTTTATTTTTCACCAACAAGACCTTTTCATAGAAATAAACAAATAGAGACTTAAACCTTAAATTGTCCACTAATTTATTTTTGACTTCTTTGTCAAATAAACGCTGATTTGTTTAAAAACAAGCAGGTCTATACAGTAGTTCATGCATTTTTGCTTATGACGCAAATTCATTTTGTGTTTGCTTTTTAAATAAATGAAGTATTTATAACTACTAGGGGGCATTAAATAATATAAAATGCCCCTTTAAAGGAGAAAAATACTGAACAGGCCTGTGAGTGCATCATAAAATGGGGCAATAAAAATAGTGCAAAAACATTTGCAATTGCTATTTTTCATTGTTATTTTTCATCTATGGTATATTTAAGTGAAGGGGATTCAAGAGACTTTCCTGTCTGCTTAATTCATCCCAAAATTCTGTCTATTTTCTAGGTTAATACACATTTTTCTAGGCCAAATTCGAGCACTTTTGATGCAAATTTTACAATTTTTCCAGTCCTAATATATGAAGAAATCCGGTGTGAATCATGTATTTTGCAAAGCCACGATTTTTAATCTTGCGTGTGCACTGATCCAGAAATATGATTTTTAGAACTTGAGCAAGTCATGAATACATTGGGGGATCTGAACAATACGTGCGTAAATATTTTGAGACAAATCTCTCCCCATATAGGTGTTAGATTGACAGTAATTTGTAGCTTACATTTTCAGTAACAAGAAATTCTTCGCATGAAAATTTACCACTGGGAAACACTACCTTCATTTTTTGCATGGCCCATAATAAATGTCCATAACTGATACTTAATCCTTGCAGTAATCCACATTTCATAGTGCCTTCTCCTCTAGGTGCACCTCGTATGGCGAAATGGAGCTTCATAGGACAATGCCGTACAAACTAATGTCAGCTGCAGTTAACCGCGAGAGGGAAAAACAATGAAATGGCAAAGCAAAGCCACCAGAAAGCAGTGTTGACGTCGATTTTAAGGTGACTTATTAGGAAACATGGCAACAATTTTAAGCATTTATAAGCAGTTCACCCAAATTCAAGCAATTTTCAATCCTTGAACACACTTTATTCATATTCAAGCATTTTCAAGGATTTCAAGCACCTGTCAAACCCTGTGCGTATTTGGCATCTTGCTCGAGGTCAGTATTTACAAAACCTTAATAAATGAATTAATCACCTTGTACTTCGTAAATAACATTAAATGGAAGTGGATTAGATGTACCTCGGGGGAAATCCACTTCGTGGAAACCGTGTTGTGTCAGGTCAAGGCTGAGCGAGGGCAGATTGTACTGGTCTGCCGTTGCAAAGGCGATACATTGCATCGTGTCCTTGGGTGGAAAGCAAAAAAAACTAATGAAATAAACCAAGCGGAGTTTTTGCAAATAGAGCTGACTCACCATGTCCTGATTCAAGAGGGGCTGATTTGCTCTAGAAGGTTGTTTGGTTCTGGGGCCCTTGGGAACTCTTTTCCCAGGGGTCGTTACTGGTTTTAAAGCGGGTTTTAAAACCGATTTGACTAGATTTGATGCGTAGAAACGTTTTTGCCCACTCCTATGTAGAGACTTTTCTAAAAAGATACTATTTGGACTTCTGGATCCACAAAAAGAAGACAGTAAAAAGTGCTTTGGAAGTTCTTGCTTGAGCTGTGGTGCGTTTAGGGACCATCTCGTCCGGAAATCTGAAGAACTTGAGTGAATCCTATATTTTAAGTCACATTTGTGTGCTTGAGTGCTATTAAAAAGACAATTTGAGGGCACCATTTTCTGTGGAGTTCCCAGTTTAGCCCATAACGTACGCAGAAGCATTGTTGTTCTTTTGGTTCCCACTTACGGGCTGTTTTGGTGAGGTAATACGTACGCTACTGAATGCACTATGCGGTTTTTATTTTAAATGAGTAGTTTACAATATTTAGACTTTACAAATAATTATTCGCATATATTTTTCAATGCAGAATTTTATATAAATGGTTCATTCCAGAATTGACGAAAACATTGGTAACTATTCAAACATATTTATTTTTTATTGATGTTTTTTAAAGGAAAACTCGGGAATGGGGGGGTTATTATTCAACAATTTAGCCGCTTATCAGATACTTTGGACGCAATAATTTACGTATTATTCATTTTTATTTCAAACATTTCGTAAAGACGACAGAAATGTTCCCCAATGTCAAGGGTGGAATGATGCAAGGAGTCGCAAAATTGTAAGCATGGCATGCAAAAATGACACAAATAGCGCTTAGCTAGCTACCTGTATTCTGCAATTTTTCGCAAATTGCAACGAAGCTAATTGGCTCATTTGACGGGAAAATCCTGGTGCGAAACGTCAGTTTTAGACGCTAACTCAACCAACCGGTAACGTGCTGTTATGCCAATAAAGGTTTTCCTGTGTTACTTCCTGTTTCTCATTGTTGTTTGAAAGTACCCTGAACTTTGACTGACAGGGAAACGTTTACACCACCCCTGTCAAACAGGCAGCCCGCGGGCCTGATCAGGCCCGCTAAGGGATTGAATCCGGCTCGCGAGACAACACTCAGAGAAGCGCAAGAGAAAAACAAGCTGCAGGTTGAAGTATGTCAACTTGATGTTGCCAAAGCCAGGTGCCTCTCACAAAGACACTCTACTTGTATTTATTGATCTCTCTCTCTCTCTCTCTCTTCCACCCCTTTCCTCCCACTGTCTCTGTCTTTTTCACTCTCTGTGTCTCTCTTTTTCGCTTCCTTTGTTGCTCTTTGTCTCTCTGTGTCTTTTAACCTCTTTTGCTCTAACTTCCTTTTTTCCTTTTCTCTTTCTCTCTTCTTACCCTTTGCGCTTTCCTTACTCTGTCTTTCTATTTCTCTTTGGATTTCTTTCTTCTTCTCCCTTTCTTTCCCCCTCTCTCTCACAACTTTTTATCTTTTGTTTCTCCTCTCTCCCTCTCTCTTTTTCTTTCTTTGTCCCATCCTCTCTCCTTTCCCCTCCCATTTCTCTTATTTCTTTTTCTCTTTATCTTTCTCTTTAATATACAGAATGTTTGTTCTATCGTGTGGCCCCCGAGTTAAAAAGTTAACTCATTTTAACTCAGGCGCCACACGATAGAACAAACATTCTGTCGGGGGCCGGACTATTAGATTAAAGAGAAAGAAAAAGAGATAAAGAAATAAGAGAAAGAGGGAGGGAAAACAAGAGATGGCGGGACAAAAAAGAAAAAGAGAGAGAGGGAGAGAGCGTGAGAAACAAAAGATAAAAAGTCATGAGAGAGGGATAAAAGAAAGGGAGAGGAAGAAAGGAATCCAAAGAAAAATAAAAAGACAGAAGGAGAGAAAAGATAAAAGAAAGCATGAAGGGTATGAAGAGAGAAAGAGAAAAGAGAGAAAAGGAAAAAAAGAAGTTAGAGCAAAAGAGGTTAAAAGACACAGAGAGAAAGAGACAAAAAGCAACAAAGGAAAAGAAAAAGAGAGACACAGAGAGTGAAAGAGACAGAGTGGGAGAAAAGGGGTGGAAAGAGAGAGAAAGAGAGAGAGAGAGAGAGGCAACATCAAGTTGCCATATTTCAATCTGCAGCTTGTTTTTCTCTTGCGCTTCTCTGAGTGTTGCCTCGCGGGCCGGATTCAATCCCTTAGCGGGCCTGATTTGGCCCGCGGGCTGCCTGTTTGACACCTGTGTCTTAGAGTGACCTACGCAATTGCTTGTAAAAGATTGTGATCCTGGCCAAACCTGATTTGGCCTGGCAAGGTGGAATGTCTTTCTGGAAAAGCCCGCTGAATCAGCAAAATAATAAGTGCTGAGTGTTTTTTTTTTTGGGTGGGCAAAGGGGGGGTGGTTATTTTAGAAAGATAGATAGAGACTTTATTCATCCCCGAAGGGAAATTCACATTTCCAGCAGCATCCCTGAGCTGAGAACAATACAATAATAAAGCAAAAAGAATACAATATACAAATACCCAGTGTGACGTGCAAATGCCCACTGTAGCGTGTTATATAGAATAACTAAATAGTACTACACAGAATACATATTGCAATAAGATTCGGTAATATGCAATGTAGGTGGTGTGGTTTACTGTGGGCTTTTACTCTGCCGGGTAGAGTTAAAGAGCCTCATGGCATGAGGAAGAAAAGATCTCTTCAGTCTGTCCGTAGTACAAGACAGTGACAGCAGTCTGTCGCTGAAACTGCCCTTCTGTCTGGAGATAATGTGTGATAATTTTCACACCTAGGGTAACCTACCTGATTGCCTGTAAAAGATGGTGTTGGTATTCAATCATGTATGGCCTGGGAGAGTGGAATGTCTTTCTGGGAAAAACTGCAGGGTCAACAAAAACAAAAGTGCAGCTTTTTGGGGGCATTTTTTTATATTGAGGGTAACTTACCTGACTGCTTGTGGTTGTTATATCCAAACTCATTCCCCCTTTTCTTGGGCGGACAGACACAAACTATACAGTATATATACCAGTATATATATATATATATATATATATATATATATTTATTTATATATTTAACTTAAATCCCAAATAAAAATATCACTGCTTTGCTTCCAGGCGATAAAAATGTAAAAAAAACATTCTTCTTTTCTTAGGTGTATTAAAATTGCAAATAGCAATCTAAGCAGAATATAATTTCATTACGGCACGGCGGCTTAGTGGTTAGCCTGTCCATGCGTCGTTGGATCAAATCCAGCTATCAGCCTTCCTGTACAGAGTTTGCATATTCTCCCAGCGCTTGCGTGGGCTTCCTCACAAGACTCCGGTTTCCTCTCAGATTTCATATTAATCGCAGGGCTTCTAAACCAGTTTCCAGTGAAACCATCAGTTGTGTGTTGCAGTGAATTGAACAAAGTGTAACAAAACACAAAAAAATATAAATTTAACTATGCCAGCGCAGTGGTTAGTGCGTGTGCGGCACAGTTCTGAGGTCATGGGATCACACCTTCCTTTGTGGAGTTTGCATGTTCTCCCCATGCCTTCGGGCACTCCGGTTTCCTCCCACATTCCAAAAAAATGCATGTCAGAATAATTGGCCGGACCAAATTGTCAAGTGAGTTGTCTGTCTCGGTGTGCCCTGCGACTGGCTGGCAACCTGTTCAGGGTGTCCCCTGCCCACTGCCTGAAGACGGCTGGGATGGGCTCCAGCACCCCCGCGACCCTACTGAAGATAAAGGTAGCAGATAATTGATGAATGGATTATTTCATTAAACAGGTTTTTGCTGGTATAGAAATAATATTTTTAAAATTTGTTAATAGGTTTTGAATGTTTTTGCAACTTTTTTTACAAGCAAGATTAGTAAGTAACCATTTTTTTAAAGTACCTCCATAAAAAACAAAATAGGTGTCTAAATAAACGCCTTAAGAAAAAAATAGAATTGCAACTAAAACATTTGATACTAAAACTCGCTTGCTTGAAAAAATGAATTCCTCATCGTGAAAAAAACACGAAGAAACACTCAAAATGCAGATTTGGCATTCATTGTTTTTGTTGATAGCATATACATTTGACATAAACATTATATACATTAAGCACAAAAACCCATCCTGTCCTTATTACCGTACATTTTGACATCGGATGAGCATAGAAAAAAAATAGTATAGTTTCTATCTGGCTCCATAATATTTGATATGTTGAAAAAATAAAACGACAAACGTCGTGTGGACGGTGAACTCTTTTTAAAAATAATCTCGGCGTGTGGGGGTTGAAAATAGATGTGAACTGCATGCGGAAAAAAATACACTTTGCTATGTTTTCGTGTTGAGTGAGTATAAATTATGGAAAATCACAGCTTGGATTTTAGTTATTCGCTTTGGTGTGTCGTTTTTTTTCCCGTACTTACTTCTAATGTCAGTCGTGCAGGGGCCTGAGAGCATTTTGAAGGTGAGAAATCCTTATTTTGTTATCAATTTGATATGGATTTATAAAATAACAATTTATCATGTTATTACTATGTCATTACTAGTGTAAATTCTGGACTACACGTTCATTTCTTACAAGTTCATTACAAGTAGGGTTAAAATACGCTCAACTGCTAGAATATGCCAATTAGAAAGCATATCACCTAGAAAATTACAATGACCTATCACCCGTGAACCTTTTCCAGAGCCGGTCCGTGAGCAGGGTTGGGTAGGGTTACTTTAACTGGATTACTTTCAATTAATTTTGGATCACTCCAATACCAAATATGCTAATAAGACAAAAGAAACTAAATATGAATAAAATGATGACTCACAACACGTGGTAAGCTTTCTCTCCTGGCTTGGATCTCCGGCAAAACTAACATAAAATGCGACAGAAACAAAATGATAATAAATCCAAACAGCTTGCCAACATCATTTTTGCCGTTCCATGTATTCCGTTACTCCCCAAGCCTGCACACAATTTAGTCATTTTATTCATATTTAGTTTCTTTTGTCTTTTATTAGCATATTTGGTATTGGAGTAATCCAAAAGTAATTGAAAGTAATCCAGTGAGAGTAACCCTACCCAACCCTGTCCGTGAGCCACTCAGGTGTTCTCAGAGAGCTACCTGGTGCTCACAAGCACCACATTGGAGACCCCTGCACGAGTGAGTATTGGTTTTGAGCTCAAGTATACATTTAGTTCAGCAGTCAACTAACTTTCAGGCAAAAGGAAGCAACTAAGAGAGGCTTGGAATCCCTTTTAGTTCATAGAACTACTCACAGCAGTTTATGTAATGTTAGTCAAGATTTTCTTTTTAGGACTAGCATTTTTGTTGTACTTCCTAGACGGGCGGTGGCCCGTTGGTGTAGCTGAGCATGGGGTAGAAGGAGTGGGCAAAGTTGTTGGACTGGGCGCAATAGTCCGCCTGGGAAAATGGAAGCAGGAAGGCCACCAGCACTAAAAAAAGGAGCACTAGCTGCAGGGGCAGCGCCACCCGCAGGACGCGTCGGGTGAAGGAGGCGCCAGGAGGCTGCGGGGACGGCGCCTCAGAACGGAAGGAAGCGGACCCAGCGGCGCTGCGATACCTGACAAATATCAAATGTCAAAATTCGTAAGAAAGGTGACCTGAAAAAGATCACACTCAGCGCTGAAAACAACAAATATGGAGTTTGATTTTCAAAATAAAAATAAATCTAAATTAAAATACTACAAAAGCCTGGTAAGAAATGACCTTTCAATATGTAATGCTATTAAAGTAACAGCTTTAAAACTAAAATTTAAAAGTTAATGCAATAACTCCGAGGTTAAATACGCTTTGAAGTTTTAACTATGAGTTACTCTTTAGCTAAAGCAGTAAATCTTTATTTAAAAGATGCTTTCAAGTTTTTACTTAGCAGGTTAAATACTTGACCTCAAAGTTAATGCTTTAAAGCTTTAACTTCTGATGGCACTACTTCAAACCAATATTTTACAATTCAACATTAATCACGGCAGAAAGTAAAATAAAAATAAAACATGTTTTGGAAATACTTAAACAACTAGATAGGAAATCCCATTTTAATAACTAGTGCTGTGAGTTAAAGCTTTAACGTTGCTTTAATTCTATTGGTAATCCAGGTTCAAAGTTGTAACTTGGAGTTAACTGTTAGGATAAAGTAGAGAATTGAGATTTAAAACAGATTTTAAGCTTTAACTCAGTGTTAATTTTTGAGTTAAAGCAAGTTCAACACTTTAACTCAGAATTAAAGCTTTAGAGGTTTAAACCAATTTTGTACATTATAAAAAAATACATACGACTGTAAAGTAAAAAAATGCCAGCTTTGGTGGATAAAATCTTAAAACAGCTTTTAAGCATTTTATTGACTAGTGCTATGAAAGTTAACACCTTAAAGCTGCTTTAACTAGTGAGTCAAAGTAGTGACTCTCAGATTGAACCAGGTTTTAAGTTTTAACTCAGGATTAATTCTTAAACCAAAGCAGTAAATCTTGATTTAGAACTGAATACAAGTGTTAACTCAGTGTTGACTTTTGAGTTAAAGCAAGTTTAATACTTCAACTCAGAGATAATGCTTTAATGTTTTAACTTTAGATGATACCCTTTCAAACTAATACCTATACAATTTTAAAATAAATTATACCAAACGATAAATTACAAAATACAACTTGATGTATAAAATGCTAAAACAGCCTAATAGGAAATTGCATTTAACTAGTGCTGTGAAAGTTACAATTTTAAAGATTCTTTAACTGGAGAGTTCAAGCGGTAACTCTAGGGTTAAAGCAGGTTTTAGATTTTAATTTCAAATCATAAAGTAAAGAGTAAATTTATATTTAAAACTGCCTTTAGTTGAAGGTAGTCAAATACCTTAACTCAGACTTAAAGCTTTAATGCTTTAAATTTTGACCCAACTACTTCAAATCAATGTTTTAACCGAATAGGAAATTACATCAGAATAAAACAATGGTGCATAAAATACTAAAATTGCTTGATACAAATTGCATTCAATTAATTAGCGCTGTTAAAGTTAATGCTTTAAAGCAGCTTTAACTCAAGAATCTAAGGTTAAAGGTTTAAAGTTTTAGCTTAGGCTTAAATCTTAAACTTAAGCAGTCAACAGAAACAGATTTCAAGTGTTAACTCAAAGTCAATTTTTGAGATAAATCAGGTTTCAATCGTCAACTCAGAGTTCAAGCTTGAACTTTTGACAGAACTACTTCAAATGGTAAATAGTCTGCATTTATATACGCTTTTCAAGTCAATGAAGACCTTTTAAAGCACTTATGGGTGTTATAAAACAGAAAAATAAACAGTTCTGGTGCATAAAAAACTAAAACTGCTCAAAGATACAAAAAAATCTCAATGACAAAACTGATAAAATAGTGTTATCATTGCATAGTCTCCATTACAAGGTCTCAGTACAGTAGTAGGTGAATGAGTGAGGACATGAAAAATAATTAAATGAGTGAAAAAATGACCATTCGGACACAGGAACAGGCTAAAAAATTCAAGGATGATCAGTTGTTTAGTTACTGTACTCGTCAATGGCAGTGAATGTCATAGTATGCAGCAAAACTCGAAAATCTTACTCTTTAATTTTGTTTTCCAATAGTAACAAGGCACATTACCGTAAATTCCGGACTATAAGCCGCTACTTTTTTCCCAAACGTTCAACCCTGTGGCTTATTCTTTGATGCGGCCAATTTATGTAATTTTTCTAACGGCCGCCAGCGGCGGTCGAGTACAAAAGGTAAGATTTAGACCGGTGGAATATATGCGCCGAGGAAGACTGCAACTTCTTGGCTTGTGCATAAATTAAATTAGTGTAAACATACCCTCATCATGCAAAATGCAAAAAGAAAGGCACATGATGCAGCTTTCAAGCTAAAAGCAATCGAGCAGTCCGATAAAGAAGGAGCGAGCGTGTTGCTAGCGTGTTTTGGAATAAGGGAGCGTGGGATGACATCTATATGAAAAAGTTTCTTTCCGACACTGAGGAAGACGACATTGATGGCTTCAGTTCTAAGGAGGAAGATGAGGACGGTTTACCGTGATTTTTACAAGTACGGTATGTTTTTTTAACAGACCCGTTTACTGTGTTGCGAGCGTGTTGCTACCATTAACTGCCCTGTCACAGGCACCGTTCGGGAGGAAAGTTATATTATTATTATTAAAGCTTTGAAAACTCTCTCGGTGTACCGTCTTTCTTTGTAAATATGTGTAACCATGTATAATATGTATTTGCAACTGTATATTTTTGTAATGTATTTATTTCAGACACTTATTCTGATATGTTTTGCACGGGCAATGAAAAAAGAAGGGGCAAAACAAATGCGGGGTGACGGGAAGTTGGGACCGGTAAAGGTGAGTGTTTGTGGACGCGGCAGACAATAGTGGAAATATATTTTTCCCACCCTTACCTTTGGAAATATACAATTTTTTCCTTGGATTACTTTCAACGGGACCTGGACTCTGCAGGTCTGCATCAAACCTTAAGTACCGGTATCATTTTCCGTTCATTTTGCCGGCTGTGATTTTTGGACTGTGTACTTTTATGAAGGACATTCAGTTTCAATCGCGGGACTTTAAGTCGGGTTTGGGTTAATTTTGTGTTTGTGTTACATTTTTTTAATGTGGGCGCATGCGGCTTATATACAGGTGCGGCTTGTGTAAGTACAAAATCGGTTTTCCTCTTAAAATGTGGTGGGTGCGGCTTGTAATCAGGTGCGCTCTATAGTCTGGAATTTGCAGTAATTCTTCAAAATTGGATTCCCATTGTTTTAATTGTAGGACTTTGGAGTTTTGCATCTTAAAACAACAATGAAAATAAAGCAGGCTTTAGATGGAACAGCAATGGGTTCCTCACAAATAGCAAGCAATTGATGACAAGTGGGGGGGAGTTGGGGAGCTGTAGTGTTGGTGGGGGGCAGAGATAGCAACAGAAGAAGAAAATGAAGAAGAAAATGCAGCCTTTTTTGTGTTGTTCATTGCAGACATTTCATGGCAGTTGGAGAGCTAAGAAGAAAGAGGGTGAGAGGGGCAAGTGTGCCCGCTAGTGGCGGGGCGTTGTTGTTGTTAGCTACAGAGGAACACTTAGGGGCGGATCCAGTGCTTGGTTATTAAGCAGCAGAAATTGCTCTAAAACCAGGAAAAGGGGAAGGTCAGTCGGCCTACGCGGAAGATGATGGAATTCGCTTTCGCCAACCCTCCCCCAAAACACAGTTTATCATTATGAAAAATCAAAAACAAAACAAAAAAAACTAAAAAATAAATAAATACAAATGGAATGGATTTGGAGCTCTTCAATTTGTTTCAACAGCATAACAATTAGTTATGCATAAAAATGCTTCACAATCTTGTTCCTATGTAAATAAAAGTGACCGTGAATAATTTCACTGTCAACACTAGGTGGCAGCACACTGTAATTTGAAACAAATGTAAAGGACAAATTAAACAAGAAGTAGCTCAATGCAAGCTAGTATTTGTGGGTATTTTTATATCGTAACACTGCTTTTTTATGGTCCAAAGACATTACAACATATTTATTTAAACTACCGCTTTTATAACTTTACTTGATGATGGCCAATCAATTTTGAGCGTAATTTCATTGTCGACCACTAGACTACAGCACATTTTCATTTGAAACACAAAGAATGAAACACGAAGTAATTTGACTAAAGCTAGTTTTTGTTAGTACTTTTATATCATTATACTGTTTTTTTTTTTTATGGTCCAGGGACATTTTTAACAATTCTTTTATTATACCACTTTTAATATACTAACCTTCCTATGGCCAACTATTTCTAAGTGTAATAACATTGTTGACCACTAGATGGCAGCAACACTTTCACTTGAGACACAGAGAATAAAACAGAAAGTAGTTCAGTGCAAGCTAGTTTTTTGGGGCATTTTAAATCATCACTCAGATTGTTTATAGTCCACACATAATTTCAATGTAGGTATTCTTTTATGATACTGCTTTTTTTATCCAACGTTGTTTATGGTCACTCTTTTTGTGAGTGTAATTCCAATCTAGACCTCTAGATGACATCAAACTTTTGTTATAACACAAAAATAAAACAGGAAGTAGTTCAACTCAAGCTAGTTTTTGTAGGTGTCCTTAAACCATAACTGTGATATTTATATAGTCCAAATGATTATAGGTATTTTTTTATAATGTACCTTTTTTTGTTTCCTTTACCTAATTATGGGGATAGTATTTCTGAGTATAATTTGAGTTTCAACCACCAGACGGCAGCACATAAGAAGTAGTTCAATGCAAGCTTGGGTTTCTTGGTATTTTATAGTATAAAATAAATATAGGTTTATACCATAGTTCTGCTTTTTTTACACTACACTGGATTTTTTTAAGGTATGTATTATTTTTATGAACATATTCTTAGTTTAGTTTGCTTGCTTGAATTTGTATTTATTTACAGTAAACACAAAGTCAGATGGAAAAACATTTTTGTGCTATTTATTAATTTGCTTTGGCAAAATTTAGTAGAAAATCGTTAAAGATCCTTAAAAATATTAACACTATGAGATAAGTAAATCATTTACAGTAATGTTTATTATACATTTGCACTATACTGCTTGCAATCAAGAGTGCTTATCATGCCAAGGTTGGTTTATTCTTAATTATTAAACACTTGAAATGAAAAAATCCTTATAATGTCAGCGTAGTTCTGTTTTTAATTATCAAACCATTGCAAAGAAGGTTGCCCTTAATGCCAGGGCGGTTTTATTTTTCATTAATAAAGAAGAAAGGTTATAATGTCAGAGGTGGTTTACTCATCAAACGCAAAGATGATTGCTTATAAATCCAGGATAGGTTTATATCTAATTATTAAACCCTTGCGATGAAGAATGCTCATAATCCCTGGGCTGCTTTATTTTGACTACAATATTATTGCGTTATTTCACATTGTTTGCATGATTGTCACTGTCTGCCGATTCATGTTACTTTTCTTTATTTTGACTATGATTGAGTGCTTGGAATAAAAACGTATTGGATTGCTGTATATATTCCTAGGGAGTTTATACCTGTCTCTACCAAAAATATTTAATTGCCTTCGATTCACTTCAATTTTTTGCACCAGTTCAATTACAGTTCAGAGACTCGGCCCTCCAAATGTGTGCGGCCGACGATTTCCATCATTCTCCGAGTGCGCTAGCAACCAACAGAACCATGTACCTGTGCTGTGGACCGCTCACAGAGCCTCCGTGCTGTGACATATTACATTTGCCCCGCCGCTGTTTGCAATGAACGGGTTGGTAGAAGGGGAGAGATGGGGGATGGGAGGGAGGTATAAAAGAAAAAAAGATTCAGTCCGGGCAAATCAAAGCCAAAGCCATGACACCGTCGTCCATCCCCAGAAGTTGTTTGTGTATTCATGTGACCACAGCCTGTGCATTAGCATGCTAATGGAGCTTTTCATAATGTTTGTGGATAGTAAACACCAGGATACTTCTGGGTCACAAAATATAATTGTTAACACGTTTTTTTACATGGTTGTTAAAACAAATTTAGAATAGAATTTTTTTTTCGAAACAAGTCAAGAGTGTCCATACGTAGTTATCTGTGGGCCCAAAACAAAACAAAGCAAACAAAATTCAAGGATTTGAAAACTTGTCCACGCAATAGGAGGCTAATCTCTTCTCAATATTTAGAAAAAAAACCTAACATTTAGGAATCATTCATATAATAATTTCACCTTCAAATGGAGGAAATTCTGCATCCAAATCTGTGTTGACCACAGGATCATAAAGACACATGTGGTTCCTTATTTAAAAAAATAGAAGTAATACAGTGAAATAAGTAAAGTACAACTTGTTTGCACTATTGACTGCTAAACTTACTTATTTTAACTACTTTTACTATATACTTGCTCTCATCATACTATATTTTTCCTTATGACATGCAAGTCCAATATTTAAAAAGTCAAGTTAAAAATTCGAAAAAATATTGAAAAATAGAACAAAAAATATATATTTAAATTAAACACAGTGTCATGAATACAAATACTGTCCTTATATTACTATATTTTCCCCTTGAAACGTGCATGTCCAAGTGTGAAAAGTCCAGTTACAAATGAAAAAAAACAAAAAATCTTTACAGTCATTACCAAAAGAATAACACATTTACAACCATGATTTGTCTCACTACCCGGGAGTACAAGTAACATCATGGTGAAAACGTCCATTCATACAGTTCATAAAAGTACATCAGCGGCACTAAAAGGCAAGCATAAATAGGGATCCAAATTGGAGTGAGGAACAATTGCAGTGGGGAAGATTTTCTGATCAATTGGGATTGAAGTAGAGGAAAAAAAGAAATTCCTGGTTATCTAGCTGGGTAGACTGCACTCGGAAGAAATACGTTTGGGAAGTGAGAGACAGGAGAGGAGAGATGAAGGTGAGGAAGAATTGAGGACAGATCTCGACATGGGAGTGAATGGAATTTTTACTTTTATGGGATGCATGTTGATAGCCCCTTTCACACTGCCAAGAGAAAAATATGTATTAGGTACATTTTGGAATAAAGTGATTGTTTTAAGAAATCTATGTAAATCATATTTGTATCTAAAAAAATCCATACATGTGTGTGAAAGGGGCTTATAAATTAAAGTGGCGCAAATCCTGGTGGGGTAGAAGAGGAAGAAGAGGAAGGAATTGTATATGTTACCGATCTGCGCCGACTCGGCGTGCTCCGCCCAGAAGCAGGACTTAGCGACCCGGATCCTGTGTCCAAATCGTCCGCAGAAGACCAGGATGACAGATCCTGTGGAAAACATATTTATTTGGTTTGTTTTGATTACATACAAAAGCTCAGGTAACACAATATATGCCAAAATAAATACAGTCTGCCATTATTTGTAGTTATTAAATATAATAAATCAAAAACGTTCAACATATTAATTGTTTTTATCGTGTGTGATTACTATATTTGGCCCCCAAAAATGCAGTATTATAATCTAAATATAATAAATAACATCAGAAAAACTAATATGAGTGAAATACAATTCCTATGTAATTACAAAAACATATTTTGTAACATGGTCAATTCATTTTCATTAATCCTTTTAATTTGAAAAAGAAAAACAATCCCACAATTTTTGAGAATTTTTTTTCTAATTATAGAAAAATATAAATAAATGTGAATAATAAAATATTACTCAAATAACTTAAAAAATATCATAGAAAAGTAATTGAGAAACATTTTTAATTATAAGAAAATAATACCGTTTTTTGATTAAGAAACAATAATCATTGTTTTTATGTTCAATAATTTAAAAAGAATTCTAATCATTGAAAACATTTCGAAAACCGACTTAGAAATGCCAATAATAAGGCAAAATATACAAAAATAGTAAAAAAACAAACAAAAAAAATACTCCATCAGATTAAAAAAAAAGTTATAAAACATTTGACATAAAACACTCAAATAGGTAATATTGAGTATTATATAATAACAAACATAAGAAGAAAATCTAGTTACGTATCTAATGATTAAATATAAACTCTATCCAAGTTGATTCAAACATTATGAGTTTGCTATGTGATTAAAATCTAGATCATCCATAAATGACAAAAATATCAAAAATGGAAATCGGAAAGTAGTCATTTGCATCCTACCAATGGAAACAGAGCGTAATAAGTTCATTTTCAGGGCTTTGTACCTGCTGACTACTGGTCAAATCCAAGATCCTTGCCAGCTCCCTTAGATCTCGTGTGACCTCCTTGAGGAGCAGTTTGAGGCGGTTTCCAATAACGTGGACCTTTTCTTTGGCTTCCAGGCAGTCGCCGCTCTGTGAGTTGACCAGCAACTGCAGAGCCATGTCCTGCAGCGATGCTACCTTCCGCTGAGAGTCCAGAAGCTCCTGGCGGATTTGCTGCAAAGGCAAAGTCATGAAACTTCACGTCTCCGAAAAAGGATTGGATTTTCCTACCGTGAGCGCTTTATGGTGCTCTTGCAGCGTGTCACTGTCCTGGATTGGGTCGATGGGGACCACCTCGTTACGCCTCCGATCTATGTTTTCTAACCATAGCAGGAGACCGTGACTCGTCTCGTGGAAGTCCTGTTTGAGGCATTGATAATAGGAGGACAACTTCAATTTTTAGCATTGCTCACCTAATAAGTTTGTATTTTTCTGAAATTGCTTCTAAGAAGTATTTTAGGATAACCTACCAACAAGATACGGGTTACGAAATTATTTTACCATTAGTTTAGTACTTCCTTACATTTAACAAGCATGATTCCCATTTTTTGCAACTCATACATAACCATCATACTGTGACCATCTCCTGAAAAACAACTAAATGTTAGGGTCTGAAAGGCCTCCTTCCACCAGAGGGCGCCAACTAGGTTTGTCCCTAATTATCCTGACCCCTTATGATTACATTCTAGATAACACATGTCATCGGGTCCGTTAATTTCAACTGTTACGATACTAATCTTTCCCGTTTCTGGTTTGGACATGTTGTTAGTTGTTTGTGCCCATTTGTTTTTTGTTTGTTACTTTGTTCATTGCATTTCTACTGCTATGTCGTTTTTTGTTTGTTTGTTTGGAGATTTTACAAGTAGTTTAGTGCCCACTTGGTTGTTTGTTACTTTGTTCCTTGTGTCTACCTTTCCATTTTGGTCGGATACTAACAGTTTCAGATTGGATTTGGTTTGGTTTTCCCTAATTTACTCGTAGTTAATTGTAGTTGTGATTTAATGCTGTGTATGACAAAAAAAATTGCGAAACGAAAGGGAGATTTTTTAACACTAATATTAGATTTAATTAAATTACTGTACAATTTCACAATATATACATTTTTTAAATTTAATCTAAATTTGTATGACCTTCAAGTGATTAAAATATCTATTGTGGTCAATCAGATTTGTTCCTAGTTGACCCAGTTAATTGTAGTTGTTAGTAAATGCTACGAGTGCTACAATCAACATCAAAAGGGAGAATTTCTTTAATACCAATAATGCATTTACTCAGCTCCAATTTAAAAACTATATTATTTTTTAAAAATTCCCAATATTCTTAAGACCACCTAAGTGTCATTTTAAAAAGTATTCAAAAATCACAGATACTTTTAAGGTGCTCAATTCAAGTGATTATATTTTTCCTTGCTTTGACTTTAGAAAATCATTGCCAATTCTTTGTATATTGTCACAAATTCAACTAGTTATCGGTTTTAAACACAAGGGTTGAGACACTATAGTATTTTTTATATCTGATTGATGGATTAATCAACAAAAGAATCTAATAGTCAAATATTAAAATAATTCAATAATTAAACTAGTATGCGCGCACCGACCTGACACTGCATGAGGGCTCCCTGTAGCGAAGCCCTCCACTCATCCAGAGAGGAGGCCAGCCTATCCCAGATGTTGTTCATGTCTTTGAGTTTGGCCTGCAGCTCCTTGGACTCGTCTGTGTCTGAGTTCACAAAGTCAGTGCTGCACAAGTTGATGGACAGCACGATGCCCTTACGCTTGTCCCAAGCCTTTTGAAGATCCTGGATAGAAACAAATACATTTTCAAGTTCAACTCACTTAAAGGTCTAATGAAGGAGACAAGTACTCCTGAACTTTGGGAATTGAGTTTGAGGTGAGGACACCTGATGTTCACAAAAGTCTTACTTTATAATACAAGTTACTTATTTTACAGTTATCTAATAATATATTGATTATAATTTGATAATAGATACTGGTACTTAATTCAATAATTCTACACTTAAGAGTTGTTAACGCTAAATTCAATTTGTTTAAAAAAACATGGACATTTTGATAAAGATAACAAAAAATTGTGCTGTTGGTTCAAAAGAAAAAAACAAATTTAGGTCATATGGCCTGTGACCTCATAATGTTGGTTTGATTGTTCAAAATAACAACCTAAAGGTTGTTTCGTTTTACACCCAAAATGATTGGAAAAAAATACATGGACATTTTGTCTTAAAACAAAAAAGAAATGGATTACGTGTTTAAAAATGCCCAACAAATTGGGTCCCTTTGTTTGAAACCCACAAAAATTGGGTTTGTTTGCTCTAGCAAACACCCCAAAATTGGGCCATTCTGTTTTCAACCCAAAATATAAAAATACTTTTGTAAAAAACAATCCCACAAATTGAGTTATGTATTGAAACCATAAAATATAGCTTGAAACATCCCAACAAACTTAGGTCATTTGATTTTAAACCAACACATTTTGGGTTATTAAACAAAACAACCCCCCAAAACAGCTAATTTTGTTCAAAACAACCCAACAAAATTGGGTAATTTTTGTGGGGGAGGGAACTACCCAAAAATGTTTTTTCCCCACAACCACCCCAAAATTGGGCTAGTTTTAATTCATAATATCAGGTCTTTTGTTTAAAAGAACTACACTAATTTGGTAACATTGGGTCATTTTAGTTTAACGCCCCGAATATTAAGTTATTTCTAACAATCCAAAAATGTGTTTTTTACAATACAGAAATCAGTCCTTTTTCTTTAAAACAACCAAACAAATTCAGTCATTTTTTAAACCACCAAATATTAGGTTATTTGTTCATCACAATGCACAAGTAAACCTTTATTATACAAAACAACCCAACCAAATTAAAAACACATTTTTTATTTAAAATTACCCAAGAAATGGGGCCACTTTGAAAAAGAAACACACTGAGAAAGTTAGATAAAATTCTTCCAAGCACAGACGCTGCCCTTCTTACGGACGAAAAAGGTTCTGGACGATGGATAGTAATTGAATTTGTTTGTAAGTTGCTTCAGTGCTGTATTTTGTATGTTTAAAGTTCATCTAAGTATGTTTAAGGCTTGTATAAGTAACCTGTATTGTTTTGTAATAAAAAATAATTATTTCATGAAATAATATGCTGTATAAAGATAAATAAAGTTGAGTTTAACTTACTTTTGGAAGATGCGCTTCAAGAGGTCCTCCTCCGTGGTAAAAAGTGGCTGGAAAAAAAGTGTTCCGACCATTTTCTACTGCATCAAGCTTTCTTATTCCACTTTCATTTAAAAGGAAACGGCTTGCCTCTTCTTTACACTATACACCAACCATATTGAATGGATTCACAAGATATTAAACAATAAAAACGTCAACGTTCTCAGTGCATTAGAGATACAGCACAGTATGTTTACACACGAACTAGGAAGAGGAAGTGAATTTTCTTTCTTCCGAGTGGATGCTGGGTGACCTCTCACAGCGCCAGATGCCGGTAGCGGCGGAAAGGAGCACAATAATGTCCTCTACTCGGAAAAAGGTGCACACAATACAAAATCTAACTTACAGCAATGTCTGGATATCTTTCAACATCCCAAAAAAAATGTTCATATCCACCGTTTTACGTAAGTCGAATGGTCGTAAGTAGGGAAGCGTCTGTATGATTGGTCCACTTTTGACTCTTTTTTGGGTCATGTGTACGATTAAAGTTTGTTTTAATTCAAATACATAAGTAAACCAACTTTTGCTGACCTTCAGCTTTTTGATGCGGAACTCGATAGTCTGGATGTCGGTGCTGAGGTCCAGCCTCCGCAGCTGCTCCAGCTCGTCGCCCGCCTCCCTCAGCCATGTCAAGA
This sequence comes from Urocampus carinirostris, assembly GCF_059441175.1. Lineage (NCBI taxonomy): Eukaryota > Metazoa > Chordata > Actinopteri > Syngnathiformes > Syngnathidae > Urocampus > Urocampus carinirostris. The sequence goes on along the minus strand of NC_142363.1, from coordinate 25,829,474 downwards.
TGTTGTTGAGATCAGAGTTGAGCTGTTGCCACTGATGCTGGTTCTGCTTGGTGCGGATCTCCTTGCTGAGGTCCTGAGCCTGCAGGAGCTCCCAGCGTTTGATCACGCCTACCACAGAACCCAAATACAGACGTTACTATTTACTTCCTATTTCCCTTCATACAATGGCACCTCCCTGAGCCATGTGACTCACCAGACGTCTGGAACTCTGAACTGCTGGGATTTGCCAGTCCGGATGCCGTGTCCTCCTCTTCTTTCAACTCATGGCCCATTCTCCTCACTGTGTCGATGTTTCCGCGACACTCCCCCAACAGTCTCATCTGCAATGCATGGAAGGTGCAAAGCTATGAAACATCATGATTTACACAGAAAATTCATGAAATTTGACAAAAATGTTATTCAGTATAGATGAAATAAAATAAAAGTGAAATACAATATAATATTAACGCATTACTGAAGAAAATAACGTTGTTACATAACGGCAATATTGATAGCACCGTTATTCCCAACACTGGTGACAAAATAAAATCAGATTGCACTAATGAACTAGCCAATAGAGCGTGCTAGAATTCTACAAAATAGTAACATTTAGTGCATTTTGGTTACATCCCTAAATTATATCTACAAAATATACAAGTCAATAAATTAAATCAATCCTACTTGCAGCCCTAAAATATGTAAACATACATATCCCATGTAGGAGGAGTCCAGATCTACAGTGGCAGGCGTGCGGCTGCGACACCCTTCAGTGTGCGGCGGGTCAGAAGAGGCCACCTCACCTGTGGACAATAGATGGACAAGGGTGATGCAAATAGGAAATACGCCTGACCCGTCTTCTGTGTGTACAAAAATGACGTGACGCTAAACTGCAACACCCTTCACCTAGAGGAAAGTGAACACAAACATGCAAAAGAAGTCTGTGTAGAGCTTTTCACCTGAAAGTGAGGTGAAAAACATCTATAGCCACCATAGCACAAAGCATAGTGAGAAAGAAGGAGCCAGGTCTGTTCCATTTCTGTAAGGTCACGGGTGTTTGTGAATTAGTGGGCCCAAAAGAAATGGAATGGAGCGCTCCATATTAGAAAAAAGGTGTCGCACACAAACCCAAATGTGGTAAAAGCTACTGTACAAAGCAAGTGCCACTGAATTAGTTAATCCATGCTAGGTTTGATGGCTGGTTGCCTACCAGAGGGGCACCTCAGTTTTTTCTCAGTTAGTTTAACAAAGGCTTCCGGGTTTTCTGGAATCACTAGATCTGGAAAACACATCGTGAAATATACACAGATTCAGCACCGGCCATTTTATTGGATGGAGAAATTTGACACTGTGTTAATATTAATATGCTGTCAGTTGTTGCTTGAATCCTGAATCAATAAAGCCTGATGTATTCTATGTAATACATTTTTTTACGAATAATTAGACCTAAGTTTGAAAAACAAATTGATTAATGAGCAATAAATCATTTTTTCTTTACATAAACCAATATGAGTTTTTTAAAAAATGACCTTTTTTAAAGTTTTTTTTTCAATTAATTAATTTTAAAAAGTAATGCATTTTAATATTTTTGTTGAAATTTACACTTTAGAATAATGTTAGGGTACTGTATTTTTTAAGACAATACACATTTTCATAATTTTATTTCAATACTTTAATTTCAACTATAGGTTGAATTAAAAAAAACATTTTACTAGTTATAACCCTCAACATAATTGTATTCAGTATTTAATTCTTTTCTAATCATGTTGAAATATTAAAGAAAATTGATTTTCAATCAGTAGATTCATATTAATCAATATTAGATTACAATAGAATGAATATAACTTAAAAAATATGTATCAAAGCAAATTCTTATAAGCCAAAATCTTAAGAGATTTTTGTAAATATTTAACCATTTTAATTCATTAATATTTATGAATGCATTTAAGGAAAAATATACAAGTTAAAACAGCATAGTTATGCAACTATATTATTTGTGTTTAGTATGCCATTAGGACAAAATGCAATTTGATAAGGTATTTACATCCAGTTTTCTGCATGGAAGTCTACCTAAATATATTATTTTTTTAGGGTGCCAGGAATGGATGACTATAGACGGACACAGTATTGGTCAGTTTCTGATATTTTAATAGAAACCTAATCACAATAATATGAGGATCACCTGTACTGTAAAAAAGAAAACCTTACAATATTTGGACAAAATAAATACATTTTAAATTCAAGTTGAGCTGAAATATGAGAAGTCCTAAAGTGAGATTTAGGTTATATTCTACATAATTACAATGACAACCTATATTCACAAACACTACCGTTTTATGCGTTAGATGGCCACTTTTCCATAATTTTTTTTTTTTTTTTTCAAATTTAGACAACAGCAAAAAATTTTGACTCCAGATTAGTATTTTAGTGGCTGCTTTATGATGAAAGGAGATTGAAGTCTTTGTGCGGGAATTAACTGCTCCAACAATCGTTTTAGATTTCTGTTTTGGTAAAGGTTTGCCACTTCTAATTTTAAACAATCACACGTTTTTATGTTTTTGTTTTTTTTAATATTCTGGGAACAGATTGTGTTTGGCACATACAAATAGAGTGAATGATAATGTCTACCGCTTATTTGACATAAGGTTGCCTTGTATGACATCTCGCACAAGAATCAGCACCATAAGTATCTGCTCACCTGACAATGCAGAGGCCGGCCTCTGCAGGAAATCTCCCTCCTCGCTCTGCTGCTCTCTGAGGGCTCGACTGGCGCTCTCCAGGCCTCGGCTCAGGTCATAGTCGTGGTCCCACTCCAGCGGGATGGAGTCCACACTGGCCGGCGTGTCCCGGCCTGAGCGTTCGGTCCGAAGCTGCGCAGCCAGTGAGGCTGCCGAGCGTCCAGAGGAAGGTAGCGGGGACAGGAATCCGTCACCCAGACGCTCACTCCAAAGCGGCAAGCCTGACAGATCGCCCGAAAGATCGGCGGCCTCGTCCAGCTCCAGCTCGTGATCCGAAAGGGACGCTTCTGCGTCGTCCTCGGCCAGCTGAAGGAAGATGATAGGATTGATGAACCCAAAGTAACTACACAATTAACAATAAAAATAGTTAAAACATTGCCAATTACAACCCTAAAATATCTGACTCCATAGTTATCAAGTTGGCAGCAGAGTACAAAATGCCTATAAACAGTGACTAAGCAATGCTATACTCAGCTAGGTCAAAAATTACCCAATTTTTGTCGGAGTGGACACATCCACTACTTGATTTGTAGTTCGACATGACCAACTTCCTTTTTGGGGTTGTTTTATACAAGCCACCCAATTTTTGCAGGTTGATAAGTTAAGTCAAGTCATGTCATGTTTATTTGTAGAGCCCTTACTCACAAGGAGTCTCAAAGGGCTGCACAGACCACAGATTATTGCAAACCAGAGACTATCATTACACCATCCCCTGATCTAAAACCTACATGAGGGCAAGGAAAAACTAAAAAACCTCAACATGAGGAAAATGAAGAAACCTTCAGAAGGGACCGCACATATAAGAGAAAACAAAAACCCAAGACACACAAATAATATAGAAAATAGAAAAACACATTTTTAAATTACAGAATATTAAATACATAAATAAATGAGTATGTTTGTCACATCAAATAGATACATTGATGTTTTGGTGTATTTTTACCTAATTTGAGACACAGCAGTATTAAGAGTGTTTCTATTGAATTAAGAAAACAGACAGCAAGGTATGCCTACGTATATGTACAGACAGACGAGTTTAGGGTCTTACAGGTAGCCGGATGAGCTTCTTGTAGTATCTCTCGACCCGTCCGAAGACCTCCTGACAGTAGCGCTGCAGCTCTTCCAGCTCTTCCTCGATAACAGCAGCATCCAGCGGCTCACTCTTCTCAATCAAAGCCTCGCCCTGGTGGAAAATGCCTTCAATCTTGGCTGTGGTCAGTGAGATCTCCTGTTGGAATGACTGCAAATAAAATAATATATAATATTAACATATCAAAGTCAACATTTTGTTTATGTTTATTTTCCTCACCCTGAGCTGTTTGACTTTGGCCTGGATGTCACACTCAGAAAAGTGCTCAATGTTGGTAAGTTGCAAGTCCATTTCGGTCAACCACACCAGGATCCCGTCCCTTGCCGTTTCAAACTCCTCCCTCTGATTGATGAAGTGCTACGGAGCCAGGAAGAAAACACCTAGTTTTGAATATGTTTCACTTTGTAAAATTCAGGGCAAAATTTGAATAGTAACCTTGAGCCGGCGGATGATTGCCGCCACTCTCTTCTGCAGGTTGTCCCAGCGTTGGTTGGCACTATGGTTCATCTCCTTGAGGCCACTGCAAGCATCCGTGCGGTTTTCTCTGGCTAGTCGTCTGTATTGCTTGTTCAGCAGTTCTAGCTGCGTCAAGTTTTCATGGACCTGCCGCTGGAACGTCTGCAAACAGGCAGTAGGACAAACTTTCAATGTCGCATTGGTCTTTATTATAGTGAAAAAAATGGGTCATTTTCAAATTTTTAAAAGGCAAATTAACTAACAGAAATTTGACGTTGTTGCTTTTTGTAGGAAATATTAACTGTTTATTTACCAATATTTTATGTTTATACACATATTTTAGTGATCTTCCTTGTTTATAATAGCCATCCATCCATCCATTATCTGCACTGCTTATCCTGAGTAGGGTCGCGGGGATGTTAAAGCCCATCCGAGCCATCTCCGGGCAGTGGGAAGGTGACACCCTGAACTGGTTGCCAGCCAGTCGCAGGGAACACAGAGACAGACAACTCACTCGCTCATTCACACCTAGGGACAATTTGAACCGGTCAATTAACCTGATATGCATATTTTTGAAGTGTGGGAGGAAACCGGAGTGCCTGGAAGAAACCCACGCAACCACGGGGAGAACATGCGAATTCCACACAGGAGGTTCGATCTCATGACCTCAGAACCGTGCCGCACACGCGCTAACCACTGCGCCGCCGTGCTGCCCGGTTTATAATAGCTTTTTTTATTATTTACTTAGAACTATATTTACAATTTATTTTTTAGATTTCATCATCCACAACCTTCTTATGAACGTTCTTCTTTGTATTACAACTTCATGGTCATCATACTTCGATGCAGATTTTTTTTATATACAAATAAATACGATCTCCATTTGTTGAAATATTAATTGGGAAAGAAAAAACATCTTTTGACAAACTTGTAAAACCAATGTTTCTACCAAAGAATTATGAATTTCCCCATTCATAAAATGTATACTGTAGTATTTTAGTTGATAAAAATATGTTTAAATTTGTTTTTTCCTTTTTAAATTATCTTACCATCAAATGTATTACTATATATTTCCAACCTAGTTTTTTCCCTCTAATATCCAGCATTCTCATGAAAGTTTTTTTCTAATGGAATTTCAATTTGGTCTTGAAAAACTATATACTAGTAATATATCCTGTTCATAAATCACATTTATATATTTTTTTGTTTTTATCTTGCCCATTCATGACTTTTTTGACCCAATGAAGATTAAATTAATAACATTTTCGTACTTCAAACTTCTTCAGTTCCTCCTTGGCTTCTGTGTACAATACACCAGAGGAGTTAGGCAGTGCAGCCGTTTTCTCTGAAGTGTCCAGCCACTCCCCAAAGCAGGTAAAGTCCTCCAGGAATTTCTGCCACAACCGCCAGGTTTCCTCAATCCTGTACACCAAAATGTAGTTTGGTTAAATATGAGAGGTGGAGGGTTCAGTCACATGACCTGATTCAAGAAAAAGTGTAAAAAGAGAATTGCAGAAACAAGCAAGATTTCCAACTGATGGATAATCCTTACTTTAGTCTCCTTTCCATGGATGAGGCACAGATGCTCCTCCATCTGCGGTCCAAACTGCGCGTGGCTTGTTGGATAGAGTCACATTCAGCATCAGTGGCGCAGGCATCGCAATCGTGCAGTAGGACCTCGCATAGGTTCAGAACCGATGCCACGCCTGTGCTGTGCTTTTCAATGTCAGTCTGAAGCTCCTTTAAAGTAAAAACAAAACAAATAAAAAATCATAAATATATAAAAAAAATTAATTTAAAGCAAAATAACAATGAGACAGACTTAACTGGAAACCAGGCTCATAGCCTTTCAGTGCCTCATGTTCCTCAGTTTATAAAATAAGGACACACTCCAAAAACTTCATAACCAACCACCATTGCATTTTGCCATCTTAAGATGGATTCCCCCACTGAAATCAAAACTCACTTGATGCAAGTCGAGCTTCAGCTGAATGTCTTGGAAGTCGCAGGACTCGTAGGCAATGGGCTGGGAGAGTTCGGTCTCAATGTGGGCCAGCCAAGTCCGCAGGCTGCTCATGTTCTTGTCCAACTGCTGCACTGCCGCTAGGGTTTCCCTGAGCTTCTTCACTCTGCAGACAAAAGGACAATCAGACCCTTTTGTGTATCAGGAACTGTGAAGCTGTCATTCATCGAGATAAAATCTCCTTACCTGGCCCCAATGAGGTCCAGGAGGTGCTGCCAGCGATCGTTGACCTTAGTTAGCTTGTGTTGGATTTCGGCAGCCTTGCTCGAGTGGCTGGCCTGGGCCAGACGTTCTCCCAGCTTGTGGAGGTTCAGCTTGTTCTCCTCAGCCAGGGAGATCTCCTCCTGGTAGTCCTGATGATGGCAAATACCAGCAGGAGAGCTCTGTTCAACTACTCAATAATTTATCAGTGTACAGAATCTAATTAAAATAAATGCTCTACTCTAAAATGCATCAAAATTATAGCCAAAAGAGCTGTAGATAAAGTAAAAAAACAAAATGCTAAAGACAATAGGCAAACAATGAAGGCAGCTGGGGCCTTGAAATTGAACCCTGTTGAACACCACTATAAAGACAGTTTTAAATTGGCAAAATCAATCTCTGTCATGTGCGTCGTTAAGTTGTTTAGGTAAAGTAACTCTCCAAACATGTCTCAGTCTCACCTTCCGAAGCCGCTCGATCATCTCTTCGATGCTGACGTCTCCGTTTTGCGACACCTTGCTTTCCATGGAGGTGAGCCACTCACACAGCTCCTTGTACTTGTCGCTAAACAAGCTCCACTCGTTCAGCTTTTCAGATACCTGCTGGCCTCGCAGGGATAACTGCAAATATTAAAAGATTGCAACCAAGTCAAACAATTTGCCTTCGATGAGGCTACAGTGGTTTTGTGTGTTTCCTGGAGCACAAACAGGATGCGCTGAAAGAGGTTTCAGTGTAGCAGATTTATCTGTTTTGCAAAAGGAAATAGAAAGCCTAGCTAACATGTGCTTTATAACTCTGCCAAAATAATTTAAATAAAATGACTTATTAAAATATTAACTAAATTTGATCTGTGCAAGCATACAGAATGTGTACATTTCCATAAGTCTCCAAATAGATCAATATTTACAGTAGCATTTGAAAAAGTTTACAATCTCTATATAATTTCTCATGCATGTTTCACCTGATGGCAGATTTCCTCCCACATGCGATGCAGCAGCTCGATACGCTCCTGCAGCACGCACAGGTCCTCGGTGCTGATGTAGCACGACAGTGATTCTTTCAGGACTGTGAGGTGTGCCAGATCTCCCGTCCAACCTTCGATGGCCCCCTCCAAGTCCTAAAAAAATACGTCAATGCCCATCTGGAATGAGTCATGAATATTCATAAATGTCCTAAAATGGAGTGGATCCAGTGAACCTTGCAACGCATCTGCTGTGCCTGCAGGTCGTCATAGTGATTTGGAAGCGGTTGAGAAAGTTGTCGTTTGAAGGCCCGGAGCTTTTCCAGAGAGGTGCTGATTCCTTTGTCACACCGGTCCCATTCCTTGGATGAAACAAAAAGAGCATGCTCACAATCACACTTGATGAAGTTGATTTTTCAATGTGAATAGCATATGGCTATAGTACTAATTGTAAAACTTAAATTACTCTTGATATATACACAATATTCATGTTAAACAAATGTATTTTTTTTCATTAGATTTTTAAATGAAAAAAAAAAGAAAAAAGATTAAGGGGTTTTCTTGAAAAAATGAATTGATTGCTAAACTTTTTTATGAAACCTAGGACCTTTTCATTACGTATGTCAACAATCTACCTGACTTACAATTGTGATACTCTGTTGTGTTATTTGTCTTTAAAACATGCACCTTTTTTCTCAAGGTTTAGTATTTTCCCCGAAAATGTGTTTTTGCACGTGTATGTGTAAAAGGGGAATTAATAAGTGTGAAAAGGTGTTTGTTTTTTAATTACAAATAAAAGATTGAAAACACTAAAAATATGACCTAATGACAAATGTGTCAAACATTTTTATATGGTAAAACTGAAGGATAGAAGAGTGAATGATTTTTTTTTAATAATGTAATTTACCAAGCACACAAGAATTAGTGGTCTTCTGTTTGTTTGTTTTTTGGTTACTGGGCAGTTTGAAATTTATATTTTTCAATTCAATTTAATTTTCATTTTAAAATAAATCATTGGATATAAAAAAAAAATCAATTAATTTTTTTTTTGCAAAAGCCAATGTTTTTAGTATATAATATAGGCGGTCCAGGAATAGCCCCAAGGTCATAGTTGTGACACTCCCGATTTAGGACAATTATTAAAAACTTAAACTGATAAGTTTATTCGGTTTTTGTTATTGGACAAATGCAATTGGAGAGTTTATAGCATGCCAGTTTGTTGTTTGGACTAAAACATAATTCTCGCTATTGGCCAATCATGCTGCTGTTCTTTTATTTTCCACACCCTATCAAAGACGGTAAATATGTAGTACATTCAACAAGGTGGTTAGCTGCCTCCTGATTTCCTCGAGGCATCCGCTGGCCTGCTTCCACCGCTGCTGGATGTCGGTCAGCTCGGCCTGCAGGGCCACTTCGGCCCGGCTGTCGGCAGACAGCAGCAGTTGCCTGCCCGCCTCCACCGTCAGGATGTAGCTTCCCTGTTGTCGCTGCAGCACTTTCTCTTTCAGCTAGACGAAAAAACAGACACATGTCACACTTCAAGTATAAGATCTTCCTTTACTCGACTAACTTTACTGAGGGGGAAAAACTTGAGCATGAGATTAATAAGGCCATGTTGGCACCTGGATGGCATCCAGCATTGAGCGAGCTTGCTGCAAGGGGACAGCTGTCTCCGGTCGAAGACCCTCGGCCGGTTGGGAGACGTCCAGAAGCCACTTCTGCAGTTTGTCCATCATTTCCCTGTAGCGCTGCCACTGGCGGACAAGGCCATCGATTATGCCGCGCCTCTGCTGGGCGCGCCTCACAACGCCCTGCCACTGGTTACTCAGGAGGGCCAATTTTAGATTGAACTCCTTCCTGCACAAATTGGGACAAAGAGCACAATTTTGACAAAAATGTATGGTTTTATAACTAAAAATGTTATACAAATCTAATATTTTTTATCCCCAGTAACCTATTATATTTAATGTGGCAAACCGTGAGAAAAAAAATCTAATTTTTTTTGATCAGTTTTAATGAGGGAAACATTTTAAGCAAATAAATGCAAAACTTTGTTCGAGTGTGTTTCAATTCATGGTGTAAGTTTATGGCACAAACTTGGTTGTAAAATAAAAACAGCGCAAACTACATTTGTATTCCAAAAGGCAAATTTTTAAAGAAGAGACATATTATTTGGGGATTTTGGTGTGGTTATTTTGTGACTCCTCGCTACTTTGTGCTTGGGTTATTGCTGGTTCACTCATTCGCGGCTTTTGAATTGAATTGATTTTGTTTTTATTGTCATTGATACCAATCTATTATGGTTTGTGTTCTGTTAGACAGCACGCCGCCGGGACAAATTAGGCTGGGCGCTCTGTGTTGGGTGGGTGTGACTGTCTGTGTGCCCGACTGTGATAGGCTGGTGTATGCTGTCTGTCAAAGAGCATTGGTGGGCATGCACAGTCAACGTCTCCGAATCAAAACAAACTGGGAAGGACGCGATCACTAGCTTTTAGTGGCTCGTTACATTGAAAACAAATACATCAATGGAAAGTAAGAAGAGCGCAACGAAATTGTGATCACTCCTTGGATTAATATCGGATTTGGGCGGCGTCTGGGAAAAGGCAAGAGTGGTGCTGCTGTTCCAGCTTATTGCCAACAGCTAGGCTAACAACTCTTCAAAGCCAACACTATGGACCCTATATCTTGCCAACGCCAGGTCCATTAGCCATGAAACTGATTACCAGGATTAACAACTCGTGGGAAACTGTTTATTGTTACAGTTGTATACTTTCAGTCAGTGATGACGTCATCTTGAGGTAAGTTTAACCCTTTGGGCGCTTTTAGGAAGGTGCGACGCTACTTCACGGATTTTCATTTTTCGCAGGTGGTTCTGGTCCCCGTTAACCGCGAAAACCGAGGGATCTCTTGTATCCTGGCTTTTGTTTGTTAATTTATGATTAGGTGCAAATGTTACAAGTTTTTACATTTTTCTCTTCACCTTCCAATTCTTTACTTTGAAGAGCGGCACAAACAAAGAATGAAAACCAATTTAAATGAAGAAAAAAAATTCTAATCAGAGTGCCAGATTAAAGAACGGCGCAGACAATATTTTACAACAGATCAGATCTACCTGTCATCCACTTGACCCTGTTCCAGCATTCTTTGTCCATCACTGATGATAGAGTGAAGGATCTGCTGGCGACTGAACATCTCGGCTTGGAATAACTGCCAAGACAAAAAAAAAAAACATCCACGAATATAACAAACCAACAATGACATCTGGGGGGTTGAAAAAGACACTGAACCTCATGGGATTTCTGCTGCTCTATCAAACTCTGATAGTTTCCAGAGATTTCTACAGCCAGATTGTGCTCTGTTTGGACCAGGAAGTCCATCCACGTCTCACACTTCTCAAGAAAGGTCTGCTGCTGAAGCAGGAAGGACTGCAGTTTGCTGCAGATAAGGAAATCCAAAAATTGAGTCGTGTTTGAGTCTATGGTATACAAGTCGATGAAGTAAATTAATCTCATGTCCTAAAAGGCTTGTATCTGATTCATCTCCACTAAACGTCATACCTAAATCTCTCTGTAGTTTGCACTGAGGCCGCCGACCAGCTCCTGTTCAAGTTCTGCATGCGTTTGATCTCAGCATCATTGAGCGGGAGCCGGTAACCCAGCTCGTTCAGGCGCTCCAATTCAGGCGCCATGCTGCTGAACTTAGTCATCAATCGCTGTTGGTTATATCAATTATGAGTGCACATGCTCTAGATCTTTTACAAACATTTCACATGTACTTCTTTCAAACCTTCAGCTCCTGCATGCGATCCTGGATAAGCGGCAAGTCAGTGGAACAGTTGGGATCTTGCACTCTCAGAGCCTCCTCGGCTTCAATGACCCAGTTAGCTAATGCACCCAGCTGGTGGTTGAAATTTTCATATTCATGGACGCCAGTCTGGAAATTTTAAAGGTTATGATGATGTAAGAGACAAATATGAAATGACAATGCTGCTTAATAAAAGCTAAATGTAAGCTTGACTAAGCTGAATAAGGAAAATCAGATCAAATACTAATTATTAAATCAGACATCGCCATACAGACAACCAATTTTAATGTAATAAAGCTGATTAACGGGATGATTGCTCACCTGCAGTGTAACAAGTTGACAGTTGAGCCTTTGCTCCACTGCCGCCAATTGCTGAGAAAGCGCCAAATAGTCTGACTGGATGGCAGAAGCGGCTGAAATATCCACCTGCTGCTTTAGTTGGTCTGCCAGCTCATGAAGGACTTGCAAAGAGGCCTGCACCGGTGCGTGGGAACGGAGAACATCCTGCCAGAGAAAAGTCCAAAATTTTTGGAAGCTTTTAGTGAGTCTGAAGCTACAAATTCCTGACTAAAATCATTGGAGTCGCTTAGCTTTTTCTGTTGAGAGTTTGGAATATGTGGGTGGTCTTTAAATGCATCACCTGTCTAATGCAGAATGTCTTCACTGCAAAAAAAATCTTAACCCAATAGCAGAAAAAAATCAAGTTTGAAGCTATTTTAACTTGTTTTTCCTGGTAGAAAAAAATAAATAATTAATATCTAAAATAAGCAAAACTATCTTGCCTACCACATGGTTGATTGTTCTGCTTCTTTTAAGCACGCTCTTCTAATTAATATTCAACATATTTCTTAAATATTGTATTCCAACCTTTTTTCTTGTAAAATAAAAGGATGCATGCTTTAAATAAACAAAACTAACTTACCCATCACAAGGATGATTGTTTTGTTCGCTTTAAGCACATTTTTGTAATCATCGTAGAAAGATAAGAAAAATCTTAAGAAAATGCGCTCTATATATATATATATATATATATATATATATATATATATATATATATATATATATATATATATATATATATATATATATATATACATATATATACATATATACTGTACTATAAAACAGCAGTGTCTGATTTTAATTATTTTATATCGTTTTTATATTTTATATTTTGTGCATAAATGTTTAGATTGTTTATTAATTTTTGCTGAGTTCGGTATATATTTTCCTGCACTTACACCACAGTTATGAATCCAGGCGGATACATGCTCATCTGTGAGGTCCTCAGCACTCGCTGTCTTGAGAAGCTCTTCCGCTTTCTCCTCCTGGAGCAAGACGCTGGTCAAGCTCTGCTGGTGAAGATCTTTGTAGCGTTGCCACAGTTGGTGGAGTGCTTTACTGCTCCTGAGACGCTCAGATATTTCCTCCAGGAGCCCGGACCACCTGAAGACCACATACACTTGTTCATGATTGATTTTAAGGTGCAAAGATCCAGTTCTAATGAGAGGTATGTGATTGATGTCGGCAATATGGCAGTCGAAACCTTGCATTGGCATCTTTGAGTGCGTGAGTGAGGGAATCTGACACTGATGGGTGGCACTCTTTCAGCAGCTGGTGGGTCACAGCACTGAACTTCCTCAGACTGCTTTCCCGTTTCTCTAAATCATCTTGCAAACCCTGCATGGACACCACACCAATGAATGCATCCGCTCGTCACGATAGTGTAAAAAAAGTGTAAAAACGGGCGTCACACCTGCAGACTTTGCACTTGCTGCTGAACAGCCTCTAGAGAACCAGTGAGGAGGCGGAAGCGTGACACGGAATACCGCCCCTCCATCAAGTAGCCGTTAATTTCTTCTGATGCACGTTTGTAAAGACTCCACTGATCCAAGACTGATGTAAGGCTGATCTTGAGTTGAGAGATCTGGACATTTTTATTTTATTTGGTATGATAAATATCATGGGTGTTATCCTTAAGGGCACGGATGTGGAAAAATAGAATGATACATGGGCCACACCCAGATCAATTTTTTATTTCATTTTTTGTTCAGTTGTTACAAGAAACCCATTTAGCTTTGTATAAGGTTAGTTTAGAATTTGATAAAATGGTCGATTTTATGGAGGAAAAAAATAATTAAAAAATAGAATATTAATTGCAGAAAATAGGGATTTCAAATTATTGTGAAATAAAATAAATTTCTTTAATAATTCTATTAGAAAAACATGTTTAAATATAGTAAAATACCAAAAATTGTACTTAAAATAAAAAAAGAAATTATATATTGTTAGTTTGAGTCTTTGGAAAAAATTTCAAATATGTGCCTAATTTGCATGATATATATTTAATACAATAAAAAGGAAAAAAACATACCAGGTGGTCTAGATTGGCCCAAGTGTGGTTTACGCTCTGAAGGGTCTCCATAACAATAGCGCACGCCTCGTCTGTTTTGTTCTGGACAAGGGCACAGCCCTGCTCCTCAACCCGCTCAAGCTCTTTTTCTTTATCCTTCATCAGCTCTTCCATTTCCTGAAAGATGAATTAGGAACTTCAGCTAGGAAACACAGCTTCAAGAACTTTTGATGAACAATAAAATAGAAGAATACCCGGAATTCTTTGATTGCATTCTGGACTGACGAAAGGTCTTCAATTCTGGGCTTTCTCTTAAGTCGCTCTTCTTGACTACCCATCCAAGACTTCAGCGCCTGAACATTGCTCTCGTACTCCAGCCACATCTGAAGCAGGCTTTCCAGGAATTGGATCTGTAAATTTGTCCAAAATAGGTTTGATTTTGCCCAAAGAAAGAATAACTGTTCTGCCTCCTCACCCGCTCGTTGATACGGCCCTGCAGGATCTGCCAGCGCCGGTTCATGACACCGAGGCGCTCTGCGAAGTCCGTTTTGTCGCTACGTTTGCTCTCTACGTCATGACCGCTGAGATGCAGGACCGACTGGTTGACAAAGTCCACAGTCAGCTGCTTGCAACTTAAATCCACCCTGAAGCCCTGTGAGATGAAAAAAAAACAATAACAAAAAATAAATAGATAAAATAAAACACTTATAAATGTCACAAAGCTTAGAAAAGTCATTTTAAGGTAACACCAATTTGTTTGTTAAGAGTTTATGGAATAATATAACACTCTTTGAGACAAAAACCAGCAAAAAGTTTTTTTTTTTTGCCTGATAAAGAGTAGCCATGTTCTTTGTATCTAGGACAGAAACATTAATTGATAGTACGTTACCTTGTACTTCTGCACGTAGTCCTGAATTACATGTGCTCCAACAGCACTCTTGAGATTTTCCTCGTCCTCCTCGATGATATTTTCCATTAGCGATATCCAATTGAACAGCTCTGAGATGGCGTGGCGGGAGGCCAACTTCTCCATTTGGATCTAATGGAACAAATGTTCAGTGATGAAGTGAATTGTTTTTTTCAATGTTTCATATCGATTTAAAGTGAAAAACAAAATTCCATCCACAACAAAATCACCCCAATTGAATAATAATGTATTAACAATTTATCAAGTTACGGTTAAATTGCAGTCATGTACCTGGTGGAGCTTTTCCTGCACAACTGGTATGCGTGTGAAAAGTTCACTCCATTGATTGTCAATGCGCGCCAGGTCTGAGCGCAGTGCCACTGTATCCACTTTCTTCAGCCTCAGGAGTTGGTTTCCTTCAGAGACCACAGAACTCTTCAGACTGGACATGCTCTCTGCTTCCTTGGAAAATTCCTGAGAAAGAACAGAATTGACAGGTACGCTGTCAAAGACCAGAGCATGATGTAATGGTGCAGTGTTCTCACCAAAAAAGCAGAGAGGTGGTCTCTGACTGTTTCCAGCTCCTGCGGGACCAAGACCGCTTGTGTGTTCCAGAATTCCAGACGCCCCAGTGCAGACTGCAGCCATTCGCTAAGAACTGTACACTGTCTCTGATAACTGGGAGAGATGAATAAAAAAGAGTGTATTTTGAATCAGTTGCACTCCATTTAAGAACCCCAATTGAAGTCAGAGAATGTCTAAGTGAGGTTCCTGACCTGGTCCAGTGTCTGAGGATGGCCTCCAGACGCTGAAGTTCCTTGTTGATTTTGCTGGAGTTGTCCAGCCAGTGTTCACCCAGAACTGCCAGTTGATTCTCCAAAGTGGGACAGCATACAGACAGCAGGAGACGTTTGCCTTCTCCCAGAACTTGGTGCAATTTGTGTTGGTGCTCCATAAGTTTCCCCTTTAAACCCTTTAGGCATGATGATTTATGATTTAAATAAAGAAACATTGGCACTCTAATAAAATCAAAAACTGACAAGCTGATGGATAGAAAGAGTTTATTTCTGTCAATCTATCATCCTTGCACCTGATAAAGTGAGATCCGCTCCATCAGTTTCTCTTCTGTTTCTTCAACCAATCCCACTGCAGGAATACCTTCTTCAACAGCCTCCAACTGGCCATCCAGGTTTTGATAATCCTGCGCTAAGCGGCGCCACGTCTAACAAACAGAATAAAACAAGGTTCGATCCAAAGATATTTTGTCATAAGGGTTCAAGGAGAAGTGTCTTACCTCAAGAATACCCTCTAGCTCAACACCTTTACTGTGCGCCTGCTGGAGGACTTGTTGAGCCTGGTTTAGCTTTTCTTCCAACAATCGTTTTTCTTTAGGAAGCATCAGACTGCTAATTTTTCCGTAGTAGGTCTCAGTCAAGATCATATGTGACTCCAGACCTAGAAAAAACTCCTACACGAAATGAACACAAAGACAGCTTTTGAGCAGAGCTTCTTTTAAAAGTACACACAATTAAAACAATCTTTCTGGAATAAATTCATTTGCATGCTTATATTTTAGAAGTAGTGATTTGACCTGGGGAAGGTTATGTTTGTGTTCACAAAACTCAACTTCTCAAAAAGACAAAATAGAAATCCGTTAACCACAAAAGTCCAGCAACCTTGTGTTTGTCCAGATGACTCTGGACTTCCTCCCCTGAGCCAGCAATGATCCTCTGATCAGCAGCCATCTTTCCTTTGGCTGTGTCCACCAGGTCAGCGAGGTCCTGCAGGGCACGCTCATACTGCAGCTTAAACGCCGTTTTCTGGTTCAGCCCGCTGCGCCGAGAACCTAAAGTCATCACCAGCTCCTCGTAGGTATCCTGACAGTAAACAATACTTAAATACTAGTACTTTCATCTATGAGCGACCCAATTTATATCCAACCTGAAGTGTGAGTATTTTATCTGTTGATAACTGATCCACTTGCAGTGTTGCTCCTCTTCTCTTTAATTCGTTGATCTTTTGTTCAAATTCCTTCAGGTTGTCTTCCATGCTTGCAATGACCTGAGAAAAAAAACAAGTGCTAAAGTGTTAAACTGGGTACTGTGAGCACATGTGATTACCAACTTTGGCTCTACCTTGAGCTGTTCTGAGGCTGGCCTGTCCATGGTTTCAGATAGCACATGTAAGACCTGGCACTTGGTCTCCATTATAGCAGTCTGGAGATGTTGTAGATCAGTCTTTTTTCCACAAAAAAAGGTTTACCAGTAAGAAAATTACTATGTGTGCTTGATAATAATGTGATTATTATCAGTGAAAATGATACAAATTATAATATAACATTTTATATTAATATTATATTAAATATTATAACATAATATAGATTACATTATAAGATAAAGCACGACATCCATAAGTAAAAGGTCAAAATATTTTAACCCATAAGAAGAACAGAAAATAGTTTAATTCTCATAAGATGAATATGAGGGGCCTCAGGACAGACCCATGAGACACACCAGACAACGAAGTAACTAATTGTATAAAAACCAACCTGGTACGCTGTGAGCTGTTGAGACCTGGTCCTTAAGTTATCACAGTTTTGTCCAAGAGCACCACCCAGAACTCGCATTCGCTCTTTCAAGCAGTCTAGATTGTCCTTTAACAAAGCCTGTTCCTCTTGCCTTAAGCCCGGCAATACAGCCAGTAAGGTCTGGCTTAGCGTCACCTCCCCAGTCACACTACAGAGATCATTCTCCAAAGTCTGCAGACAAAGCCGGAAGCAGCTCAGACCTTGACTCATATCGTAATCTAGAACACTAAATTCCAACCATTCATCTCTTTTCATGTAGAAATAGTATCCATAAAGGTACATTGAAACCTTGGAATACTCACATTTTCAAAGGTCATTATCACACTGTATGCCAAGAAAATGAGTATACCTCCTGTTTTTCCAGCTGAGCTGCCACATTGTCTGCAAGCAGCAGTGAGTCTGATAAGACCACGTTCTCCACACCGTCCAGCCAAGATGCAGTTGACGACACTGCTGTGTAGAGCTGCTGCTCCACCATGAATGCGTGTGTCTCACTATCGTTGTCGATCTTTGAATGAACAGAAGTAAGGACACACTATAATGAGATATCTAAATATGTATTTTTTGAGGTATTTGTTATATGCAAATACACAGGATATTTAGCGATGAGACACAATTATTAGAGACACAATTATTAAGGAAGTGGGGTAGGATCAAATAAGCATATGCCTCTTTCCTTTTCGGACATGTTACGTTCACATTAGTTTTGTTTTTTGACCTTTTGTTTTGTTTTACTTTTGTTTTCTTATGTCCGAAATAAAGTTTCATTCATTCATTCATTCATTCATATTTTTTGTACTAAGTTACAAGTCTTAAAGCTATAAATGTCAAAGATTAAGAAGAATGAGTCAACTCTTTTAGGATAAGAATGTCAGAAGTTAATCTACACCTGTATTTTTAAAACTTACAAAGCAATGATGAAAATTCTAACCTGAGAGGTTTCTATTGTAACTTTGAAACTGTCATAAAGACTTTTCAGCGAGGATGCATCATCTTTAAGTTCTCCTTTCAAAAGTGGTGCCGAACATGGGGCACTGGAATACACCTGTAAAAGAATTATAAATGTCAGATTCTTTTCTACCTTTTTTGAGCTTTACTTTTTTAGCTTCCTGCATTGCTTGACTGTACCCTCTGTTTGTGATCCTGCTCCAAGTTCTTCTGCATCAGCTGTGATTTGGTTTTAAGCTCCAGCCGTAGGCTCTCCCACCTTTGTCTCATCTGCTGGTGAGCAGCATCCGCCTCCCTCTCAGCAAGCGCAGATGTTGAAAACGGATCTGAAGTACTGTGACACCACAAAAAATACATTTTCATTGATTGATTTTTAGAATAATGATACATCTGTTGTCTTAGCAAAATGTATTATGGAGAGGGTACACTGTTCTTTTATTTACTATGTTAAACATTTGTTTCTGTTTCAAATGAGATGATAGAAAGTTCAGTACGTGGTGCTGCCCGGTGATGCCTGCTGAATGAGGATCTCTTCTCCTCTGCTGGCTACCGACTGAAGCAACTTCTTCTGCTCAGTGAGTTGTTCCTCTAACTCCTTTACAAAAAATGATTAAATCACATGAGGACAATTCTTTGAACCAAGGATCTAAGTGTCCAATGTACCCTTTGACTCTGAAGGGAGTCCTGGTGCTGTTGGGAGCGTGTGGTCCGAGCTTGGGCCACCCAGTCTTGTACACTGGAGCTCTGAGAGAGACTTGAGTCGGATTCGCCGTCTTCTTGTTCTTGTGTGGAGCCCTGAATGTGATTTATCTCATTGTTAACGGTAGCATTCACACATTTGATTCTGATTTAACTATAATCATCGACAACAATACTACTGTGTTTTTTTTCCTTTTTAAGTTATGGTACATTTTTAATTGAAAAAAAAAAGGCAGCATACGAGCTCATTATTGGCAATAGCTTAATCTTTGTAATGTTTTAGTGGTCTTGGGCAACATTGTAGTTGTTTTCATCAAAATGTTTTAAATAGGAATAATCCATGTTTATTTCTTGTTTTAATATATTTTAATCATATTTGTGGCAGCTATGAAATAAATGTGACAGATAATTTTCTATGAAAATTACATTTGCGTTTACACTGAAAAAAAAAACATACTTTTTCTCATTTTGGACAAATTATTTTTACTATTTCACAATATTTTGAATCACATTTTAGCTCTATCATTTTGAACCTTTTTTGTGTAAAATAATAAAAATAATACAATAATTCAATTGGATTGGCTATTTTTACTGTTACTACATTAATGTACCCATACTACCTACTTGTTTTTATCTAATTTTGCAAATGATACAGTCCATCACTGTTCTCAATGCACAACACAAAAAGGGACCTGCTGCAACATACAGATATGGCAGAATGAAGATTATAGCAGTTACTGGCCTGATCACTGGAAGACATCAAATATTCAATATTGCTATACTGTCCTGAAAACAGTTATCAAGCTGTTGTCACCAATTTAAATAAATGTTCTACGGGAGACCAGGCAAGGTCTCACGACACACCATTGTAGGGAAACACTGCTACCAGACACTACCAAACCTTTAATGTTTTAATCTTCGTACTATTATAACTGAATTTGACAACCAGAGAAAGTGGTTCAACACACCCACCTGCATGTGAGTGTGCTTTTCCTGCAGCATCCTCTGCAGCTCCAGCAGGCCTCCCTTCAGCGTCCGCAGCCTCCTGGCCAATCGCTCTGCCTCTGTTCGATTCTCGAAATGACCATGTAGCAATAGGTTCTCCCCGTGCACAGACAGCTGGGAGAGGGCCTGCACTTTCTCTTCAATGTCCAGCAGCATGTTCTGCAGCAGCAGGAATAAAGAGGCCAGCTCAAACATGCCTCTGTCACAAATTCATTTGCCTCCAGAGTTGTGGCTTTCCTTGTTGGGGGACAGAGAGGGCTTTCTTGCCGACCTTCGACCTGATCTTTTCCGCCACATTAGTGCTAATCCCTCACGTAGCAATGATCAAAGATTAAAGACACATATCAAGTGAAATAGAAACGTGCAGTTGTTCCCTTGTTTGTTAGGTCTCCAGGCTCCGAAGGCTATCCCACAGGCTTTCATCAATCCAGGCAGCAGGATTTATTTGTGGTCAGATGACAAATCGTGAGACGGTGACATAATCTTCTTAACAGCAGCGCGTGTGCTACTAAGAAGCATGTCAATGTCCACCTGGAAGCCTGAAGACTCTTGTTTACCTATCCAGAAGTATGCCACTCCCAATATTCATGCACCGGAATTTTATTCTGAGCCTCTGAAAATATAATTGCGCTGATGAGCATTTCCAAGTAATAAAGATATTTAAAATCTGAAAGCTGATTCTACATTTCTCCAGCATGTTAGGTACAACAAATGTCAATTAATGAAAATTCAGAACAGTCAGGGCAAACAATTTTTGCATTAAAAACTAATCTTTTTTTTCTTTCAGAATTTGACATTTTACATTCAGAAACACCAAACAGCTAATTGCACAACAAACCTATCTAACCTATTCAATTTGTAATATCCCAGATCTTTATTCCTTTGTAGTGTTGGATAAACATGTATACACTTACTCAGACAGTATCTATTATCTTGTTCCTACAATCATTATAGCTGGGTAAAGGGACTACAGTACATTGGAAAACAAATTTCCTGAAAAGATCTATCAGCATCTTTTCATTCTTAAATCGTTCACTGCCATAAACTGTTATAAAAACCCAAAGTTTTTAACAGTTGGTGGGAATTACCACTATACATGTCAAATCTCCATTTTCCATTAAGTAACATGCCAGTGAAGGAGTTACCTACCCTGGCATTGACTTAGTTAAAAACACACTTAAGCCTCAAAACTCCATGCCAGTGCTCCAAGAGAAGCCCTTCCTGGAAAGGGAAATCCGATTAATGATGAAAAATATGGAAGACCTACCTGACAAGATAAATGTTGCACTTCCATGTCCATCTCGTGGGCTTCAAGGATGGCAGTCGCAGAACAATGTGTCCGGCTTAACCAGAGCTCCATCTCTTCAGCTTGGATGTGATAGCCCCAGATATCCTCATCCAAACGTTGGCCTTCAAGCCGATCAATGACACGTTCCTGCAGTGGAATTATGTCCATGCTTATACACCACAAACTATAAATTATATAATAGTAAGATTATACATTACTGATAAAAAATTGTATTCAGATTTGCACATTTATGTATACTGGTGGCAAATATCTTCCATCCCACCCACGTAAAAGACTAGATTCCTTCTTCCAACATACAAACATTACATGACCTTTTGGAGAGTCAAATTTCTTCAAAGTTTGGGAAAATGTTCCAAAGTCAAGATCAAATATAAAAAAGGGATTTCAGTTTTCCCTAAATGCTTAATACCATACCTCCAACAGTTGCCTCTTCCCTAAAGCCTTCATGTGAATAGTGGTCATCCTTTCAGCAAGGACAGCTAGGGAAGACTGCATGGCGGGTTGGTCTGAAATGTCTGAGTTCGTGGCAAAAGTACTGACTGAGCTCAGGTCTTCGGTAAAGCTTGCTTGGAGCAAGTCGATGTCCTCTTGTACGGTCTGAATTTCATGGCTGAGACACTGTTAGGAAAAAAAATATATTCAATACAATAGATGGAAATGGAAATTGGACATAAAATCATTTGAAAGAGTATTTACATGATTTAAATTTTAAAAAGGTATAGATTGGTTAAGTTTGTCCTAAAATGGTTGTAGAAAGACAATTAAAAAGAGCTGGCCTGGTATGTCTTCATGTGACTATCTGGACTTGTGTCAAGCTCCATGGGCTCATTCAGCTTGGCCTCAAGCACTTCCATTTTGGACGAAATGGACTGCAGTGAAGCCTGGTAATGCTGTTGTTTCTCCAGAGCTTCGTACAAAGATCTCTGCTTTTCACTTATCTGTTCACAGGAACATGTTGTGAATTGACTCTAAAACACAAGACATTGGACTTTAAATTATACAAACCACGTTTTTTAAAGTCTCCCATGAGCGTTGCAGGTCATCCAGGTTGGCCACAGACTCAAACGTTGGGTCGTACAGTTCTTGGACAGGAGCTCTTTTGAGGGCTCCTCTTCCAATCTGGGAGCATGCATTCATATTATATGACATGTTTCGCAATCTTATGAGTGTACAATTGAGCTCAAACTAAATAATACCTTAGGAGCTGCAACATCATTGAGAGCGAGCGGCGAGGGTGATCGACATGTAGGAGGGGAGGACACGGAGCTTATGGTGCCCTCCTCGCCAGATTCCTCAGTGACAGGAGATAGGAGCGTATGACAGCGGCCCACTGTCATCTGATCATTTTGAAGGGCATGCAAAAACATTAAGAGTGTACAAAATGTCTTTTGGGGGATTTTAAAAAACATATTATGATAACATGAATTTAATTTTCCCACCACAATCATTTGCCCCTCTTCCATCTCGGGCGACCCTGATTCCATGTCACTGACGGTCAGCAGCAAGGTAGCATGCTTGGCTTTCACCGCCAACATTTTGCACTTAGAGTTGAGTGATGCAATCTGCTCTTGATAACCTTTTATTTTTTGGGCCAGTTCCTTGAAAGAGAATACAAAAACGGAACTTGATATTTCATCCAGAGCTCATGGGACGGTAGCATTCGGAATTACTTCATGGTGAAGTATCTGCGCTTGCAGCTCCTGGATGTTGCAGGTGGTGATTGGACGATCCTGGATGACTTGGTGAGCTTCCTCAATCAAGCCTTGCAGTTCTCTCACTTCCTGTTCATACTGCTCGTATTGCACTACTGCCTCCTGAAAGAGTATTAATAAGTTTGTTTTCCATATTTTTGTGGCCACCTTGGCATACTTGAACTATTTGAATTTCTTTACAAATGCAAGCAAAAAATATTTATAATGGAACTTTGGCCAATTATAAACCTGTAGGATGTTGCACTGCTGGATAGCCACGTGCTGCAAATGGCTGGCGTCTTGCTGCAGACGTAGCGCCGTGC
Source organism: Urocampus carinirostris (assembly GCF_059441175.1). Classification (NCBI taxonomy): domain Eukaryota; kingdom Metazoa; phylum Chordata; class Actinopteri; order Syngnathiformes; family Syngnathidae; genus Urocampus; species Urocampus carinirostris. The sequence goes on along the minus strand of NC_142363.1, from coordinate 25,806,403 downwards.
GACAGATTGTTAGGTTGGGCATCACCTCTTCAGGGACCCGCAGAGCGCTCTGGCACAACTGCACTGCCTGCACTTGCTGCTTTAAACTCTCCATGTCTCCCATCAAAATCTGACGTCAGAAAAATTCAATCAAATGTTGTCATTAGAGTTTTGTGTGATGGATTTAGAATGGGACACTATCATAGGTAAAAGCTGAAACGTGTATCCCATGGTATCTTGTGATGTTTACCTGTCTCTGAAGCAGCTGTTCTTTGAGGCTCTGGCGTGCCAGCTCAGGAGACATTAGCATTGATTGGACATGCTCCAGAGCTATTTGTAATGCCTTCACCTCACATTCAAGTGCCTCCATACTCTGAAGACATGGTAATTAGATAAGCATTGTTGCAGTACAGTTATTGATTGCTTTTTATACATAATGGAGAGCAGATACTAAGAACTTCGAACCTTTTCCGCATCCTCCAAACCCTGCAGCCGCGTCTTGATGCTTTGCTGCAGCTCCTCGGTGTGTCGACTGAGCCTGCACACCTGCTGACTCATGGTCTCCACTTGGAGGACCTCAGAGAGGAGGTTCACTTTCTCTGACATGGATTCCAGATCTCCATGGACCTCGCTGGATTCACGGAGGACAGTCTGGCAAGCGGAAAAAAATATTGTTTTTTGACGGAGGATGAGAATCCCACATGCATTATATGAAGTACATACCTGGTACACTCGTATCTGCTCCTGTAGGTGAACTGACGAGTTCCAAATGATGTTGGCTCTCACAAGGCTTTTGGCTTTCTCTGACCACCTCAGAATGAAATCCAGCATCTCATGGTATTCGTCTAGGTAGATAACAGCCTGGACAGCAAAACAACAGTGAGAAATTACCACAAAGCGAAATATAGTTGCCCTTCTTGGAAAATGAGGCAAACCCCCATTGAGGACATTGTGTGATTACCAGCTAGTAAATGCTGAGGGTTTCAAACCTTTTTGAGCCAGTTGTTGCGAGAGTCAGCTAGTCGGGTGATGTGACGGTGCATCTCTGTCAGCTTCCCAATGGAATCGCTTAGCTGCTTGGCAAGCAGAGGATTGCGGCGGCCAAAGTCCTGCACGGCCGAATCCAGTTTACAAAGAGTACTACCACAGCAGTCCAAGTCATCCACTAAACGCTTTACATATAAAGGAAAAAAAAGCAAAAGATCGGTTTACAGGCAAACCATGTATTGTATTCATTTTCACGGTCGTTGGGGCACCACTTCCTGTGGTGTGTCTTCTCAATCAAAGTATGACAAATCTGGCTATCTACCTTGACTTCATCTTTGGCTTGGTCAAGATCCGGATATTGGTCTTTGAATTTGGCTGAGATTACTTTGAGTTTCTCAGAGACGTCATGGATCCTGGAGCTATACTCCTCTTTGATTTCTCTGTTTTTTTGAATGTCTCTCTCTTTGGAAAGAACCTAAAATGCCCCATGAAAGCACAATTAAGATCTGCACGGATTTCAATACAGAACTTTACACAAACAGGGCCGCACCTGATCCTCTATAGCCCCTAAAGCCAACGAGACCTCGGCCAACTGCATGGAAATTTCAGAGGGAAGGATGGTGTAGAGATCCAGGTATTTGCTCTGTTGCTGATCGGCTAACTTGTCCACACTCTGACGGTAAGTGATCACATCTCCATGGACCACCTGCAAATGTTAAATAAAAGAATACGGCGAATAGGAACTTGTAGCTTTTTTTCCATACTTCGAGTTCCTGAAGCAGGGAGTCGATGTCAGTCATTGAGTCAAAAAGAAGTTCTCTTGTCTCCTGTATCCAGGCTTTCACCGCGCTGAGTTCTCGTTCCACTTCCTCTCTGTCCCTCAGCTCCTGAGCAGCCTGAGCTCTCTTGATCCTAGACTGTGTTAGAAGACTTCACGCAAATAAGAGAAATTATACCATACTCAAAAAAGATACAGCTGAACTCTTTTGGGATATTGAGCTAGTACCTGTCCATCTGCTCTTGCACAGCCCTGATCTCTTTCAGGCTGGGAAGCTCTTCCTGTTCACTAGTAGGCGAGGGCACCTCCACATCATGCAGCAGGCTGAGGGCGTACTGACGAAGCAGAGTCAGTGAAGAAAGCTCTCTCTCCAAGTCTTGGCTCAGCACATCATGTTGTTCCAGCAAGGATTGCAGGGTGGCCTTGGAGACCTTCTCCACAGCGCTGTCTGGCACCCGATTCCGGAGCTCATCTGCGGCCGCTTGCACCTTTGTCATCTTTTGCCAAAAGATAATTGTTCTTCACATTAAATACATGTCATTTGATAGTTTAAGCCATCCCTGGACTTGAACATTTGCCTTCTCTCTGAAAGTCCTCCACTCCTGTGCCGTATCCTCAAGAACTTGTTCCTGGCCACGGGCCACGCTGCGGAGTCTGGTCCAGCGCTGCCACACGGTTGTCATGGAACGACTGATGGTGGCTTTGCTGGTGTCGCTGCCAACCTGCTCCAAATGAGCTGCCTGCTCTTCCAAACTACTAAGCTTTTTTTGAAATCCATTGACCAGTGAAACCAGGGTCTACAAGAGTAAAGCAGATTACAACACAAAAGTTGATTTACTTTGCACAATAAAGCCAACAAGGTCAAAGGGAAGGTATACAAGTGATAGATCTGTAGTTGTTTCACTCAATATATATATTTTTACCCGTAATTAAGAAAAAAAAAAGAAGAAAAAAAAAAGGTATTGTGGCCTGTCCTACCTGGTGACTGTGCAACTTGTTCTCAGCCTCTTCGCTCGTTGCTGCCTTTGCTGTGGAAAATTGGGTAAGCTTCTTTTCTGCTTCATTCATGATTTCGATTACGGTCTGCCGGGCCTCCTGGTACGAATTCCACTGAGCCACACAGCTAAGAAGAGAAATATTCAGGCATTGTCTATGGTTGTCAGTTCACAAATGGACAATGGAATGAAGCTGAGGCAACACTACCATCAACAGACCAGTGTAGAGGCCGTACTATTTTGTCTAAACTACCTGTGAAGAACATCCTGGTGACATTGGAGCTGATCCCGGACTTCAAGGCCTCTCTGCTTGGCTGATTCGACGCTTACCAGCAGTTGCCCTTTAGCTACAGGGTTGACCAGATCCTCCAGCTGAGGCACAAGGCTTTCCAACTCTTCAAGGTGGATGAGAAACTCCTGCTCGGTAGCCATGATGCCGTCCTGCTGCCTCAGACATTCTTCGTAGTTCTCAACATCCACGCCCAGGCCAGCCTGCTGCAGGAAGGACACGGCATCCTCCAGCCATTCGCAGGCAGCCTGCATCCGGAAGTGATACTTCTGACATAGAAGCAGGGCCTGCTCCAATGTCCCCTTCGCGAATAAAGTAAAGATAATACCTCCTTAAAACCTTCTGAAATTCAAAAATACAAATGCATTTCCACTGCGCAACACTGATAGGATACATGTAAGTTTAGTTTATACCTGTTTTGAACTCAGTTGTCTTTGAACATCTGCTTGAAGCTTTGCCATTTCCACAAGACTCACGTCCATGTTGGTGGGTGCCAGCTCGTTAGCGCTGGAGTACTTGTGCTTCTCCCTGCTACTAAGAGCTGCCACAATCCTCAATCTGGACTGAACTTCTTCCTGCATGATTTGTTGCTTCCTGATCTCTTCCTGCACCTTTTCCACCCGCATATCTACAGTCACAGCCGAACAGAGGTCGTCCCGGACCTGCTGCAGCCAGGCCAGGGTCCTTTGCATTTCTGTTTCAAAGTCTTTATTCTGAACAAAACGGTTCTCACACTCCTCAATCAGGTCACCGACCGCAGCCTGCAAGGACAGTAGCTCCTCCTGCCATAAGACAACTTGCTCCTTTGAGGCGTTGTGCATCGTTTGGTCAAATTGTGGAGCACGAGAGCCCATCTCCTCCATGAGTCTAGATAAGTGCAAGTGGGCACTCTGGAGGCTCCCTGCAAGTGCATGATAGTTCTTTAGTCTCTCCTCTGCGGACTGAGTCTCAACATTGACCTTCACCAGCTGCTCTTTTGTGGCCTTTAATTCTGAGTCAACTTGCATGGCCATCGCCCTTTGGTCCTCAAACGACTCTAAGGTTTCATCCAGATGCTCGACCTTCTGCTCGACCAGCCTCTTCAAACCATTGTAAAGGCCGGTGAGTTGAGTCATTTTCTCCGGGCACCACGGTTGTCCGCTGCTCCGGAATCCCTCCTTCTTCTGGTTAAGTTCATTGACAGCAAGACCCAGGTTGCTCAGATCCTCTTGGATGGCTTTGTAGTCGCTCTGCAGACGAAGCACCTCCTCTGTTTGAAGGCCATCAGGCTGTCCACCTAGATGGTTAAACTGCTCCTCAAGTTCCTCCAGCGCTTTCTGCGTGACATCTATGAAAGAGTTGTACTCGTTTCTTGTGAAAATAGCCTGTTGGATTTTCTCCTGTTTCTCTTTGGCTAAGGCTAATATGTTATTGTACTGCTGCGGGAGGATATTTAGTTTTTCATCCAAGAAGCAGTGGTCCACTTCATTGAGAGTGGGCAAAATCTCTTGACCCGCTCTTTGCACAATTAGGAGGATGTTCTCGTACTCCACTGCCTGTTCGATTAGCTGCTGGTATTTTAAAAGCTGCGCATCTAATTCAGTGTCGCCAACCATTAGATTGATTTCAGGAAATGTGATTATGTCAGCTTGTTTTATCCACTGGCATATTTTTTCAAGGTCATTTTTGAAGTACTTCCTCGATACAAAGACCCTTTCTAATTCTTGAAGTTTCAGGCCACACTTGTGTAGGGTTTTATCAAAGATGTTTTGCAACTCCTGCAGCTTTTTGAGAATCTCATTCCTTTCTTCCTCATTGGCATCCCTCATCAGGTCCCTTCCCTGAGACCACAAGGATGTCAGCTCACTCTGGTACGCTTTCAAACTACTTTGGATGTTCCGACAGGTTCTGACCTGCTTTGCCAAGTCCTCTGGTAACAACGCAATGTACTCCTCAGCCTGTAATTTTTTCTCATTTTGTTGGACCCATGATATGGACTGATTGACTGCCATGAGGAAGTGAGTCCTCTCTGTAAAAGCCTTACTTAGGTGTTTCTTACGCTGCGCCACTTTGACACTAAGAGATTCAACCTTGGACTGGGTGTCAGAAATTAGCTGCTGAAGACGCTGACGTTCACTGAGGCCTAGACGGGCCAGAACCCTGTCCGAATCAGTCATTGCTTGGGTCAGCAAGAGCTGCTTTGCTTCCAACTCACTGCAGATGCTCAGGTGGTCAAATAGGAAACTTTGCGCCAACTCTGGAGGGGGACTCATTTTCATAGCCTCAGACAAAGCGGGCTGCTGCTCTTCAGCCCAATCCCGAGCCTCCCTCAGACGAGCCTCCACCTGACCCATTTCCTCTATTGTCATTACAGAGTCCTGGATTTTCGTCTCAATTAGATGTTGCATCTGCGACCATCGCTGTTCAAAGTGACTGATCTGATCTTTGACCAGTTCCTTGTCATCCAGGTTCAAGTAGTGAATGACTTTCTTCTTTTGGTTCTTTAGTTCTTCAAGTGTACCTTTTTGTCCTTTCAAGTTGACTCCCAGTTTGCGTAATGCCTCTAAATGCTGAGAGGAGCTTTCTGCATCAGTTCTAAAACAAACAAAAAAAGAAGACAACTGCATCAGACACAAAAAGCAGAGGTTTTCTTTGTCAATGAACACAATACAAATTTTGAAAATAGAATCAAGATGGTTGTACCTGGCTAGGTTGTCCCACTCCTTGGATACATGCTCAAAAAGTTCCTCGACTGCAGTAATGCAGGTGTGATACTCTTTAGACCTCTGTAGATCTTCCTGTCTTTGGACCAGTAGCTTGCTGACCTGCTGACAAAGTTCGAGCCAGGACTGACTCAGTCTTTCCAGTTCTGCGTGTTCTGGAGAGTCTTGACCCGGAGACAGTGTGTTGATGTTCTTCGTCATCTTCAGCAAAATATGTTGTTTGGACTGTATCTGTTGGCTGCACTCCTGGATTTGTGAAAAAAAAAAGTCACAAAGGTTGATGCCAATTCTATAGGATAGTTAAAATAAATCTGAATAGTTTGATTTATTAAATTACTCATTACTTTAATTACAGAACAAAATCAAATAATTAGCTACCATTGTTTTTAACATGAGAAAGTGTGTAAAAAAACACATCACTATAAATTCAGTACTGCACTACCTCGGCTTGGGACAACATATTTTGAGCTATCTTAGTCTCCAACTCTGCAGGTCTTCTGGACAGACTCAGGAGTTGCTGCTCCATATCTTGGAACAGACTGGTTAGATTTTGCTTCTGCTCCTTGATCTCCCTCCAGCCCTCAGAAAGCTCTTGAGCATTTGACATTCTTTCTTCAATCTAAAACAACCAAAACCAACATCATATAAGGAATAAAGGTCCCAAAAAAATCTGGTATTGTTTCGCTATGACTCGACTGTTCTTACGGTAATCTTGACCCTCTGGACCTCAGCTGCTATCACTTGAACAGCATTGTCAGAAATGTCACATACTGAACACACCAGATCTAGGTAAGTGCTGGCCTGTTCCTGAAGGGCTCTGTAGTGCTTCACCTGCAAGCAACCAGACACAAATCTTGGGATAATAATTATGCAGTTACACCCCAGCATTAATCTAGAAGCACCAATAGATTGAAAATTGTCCAAATATGAGCTGCAAAAGTACCTTTTTAAGTGCTTCCTGTAGACCGGATGGTTCTTGTTGGTTCAGTTGGAGTTCCTCCTGTATGGCCGCCAGCCATGTCTGGCACTGCTGAAGGGTATCCTGGTGGTTTACATGTTTTTGGAGTTCTTGGTCCAGACTTTGCTGCACCTATGAGCAAAAACTCACGATAAAAAACCTACTAGGCTAAAATTTAGGTTCTACCAAAAATCTACTGCGAGGAGTTTTGCAATACTCGTTGAGCAGTGCTGCATATGGCAGAGTAACTGTCCGTGATTCCAAGCTGGTGAGCCTGGACTTGTTGGCCAATCTTAGCTTGGACTTGGTCAGTGCAGCTGGAGACCAGATCTTGTCCTTTCTGCTTTAAACTGGTGAGACGTTCCTCAAAACTGGCAATGTCCTCCATAATGGCCTAGAGGAAAAAAACAAATCCGACTTATTAAAATTTTTTATGAACCTCATCATAATTTGAAATAAGTGATAAGCATTCATTACTTATTTCAACCACCATGTTTTTAAAGTCTTTATAACCTTATTCAAACCCATGTCTTCTGAGAAATGGAACCTTAGCATTCACCTTGTGCAGGGCAAGTTGCTGTGTAGCGATCTCTATACTGTTTGTCTGGATGGATTCAGAAGTGACAAGCCGACTGGACATTTGCAAGAGCCATTTCTCCACTTCCTGAAGCTCATTGTTGTAATCCTCATGTTCCTTCACCCACTCCACCAGGTTCTGGACCTGTGTCTGAAACAAAAAAATGAAGAACATTGCAATAGGTGACATTGTACGTGACATTGTTAGATACCTTTGCTAACGAGCACAGTTCCAGATAATCAGCTTGAAGGGTTTTCATGTTGTCGCTAATGATAGGGTCATGGACTGTGTCTAACAGGGTTTCACCCTTCTCAATCACACATTTCACAGCCTGCTCATGCGACTGCACCATCTGCTGGATTGTCTGCAAAAGGTAACAGAATAATGTAGCTGTAACTTTTTTATTCCGTCTAACATTCTCTATTGTGCATGAAGTGAATAACTAAGGGGATTTTTTTTACCTTATACTTTGCAAGCTGGGCCTTCTTTTGATATAGCTCAGCTTTGGGTTCCACATTAGATGCCAACAGGTTCTTCGTTTCCATGACCCAATGAGCCTGTGCCTTATATTTATCCCCAAAGTCTTTGGAGAGTGAGATAGACTTTTCTAAAGTGTTCTGTTGAGTGCGCAGGGCCGAAATCAGGTCTTCCAGTTGGCCCAGTTGGCTGTCAACGTCCTCCCTCAGTTGAGTCCCTTCAGTTTCCTCTAAGAAGGCTGCGGCTCGTTCTGTCTTCTCTCTGACGGTCTTCATTTTAGCGTGTCCCTGCTCCACGTCAGCTTGCAGGGACTGAGAAAAAAACATGGGATGTTATCTTTACCCTGACAAAATCATTGCCCTCCATAACAAGAACAAAAAAACTAACTTCCAGCTTCTTCATCTTTCTCTCCATTGCCAAGTGATCTAGTGTGTTTGCACTTAATGTTAGTGTATGGAGGCTGTTCTGGATAGTTAGAAGCCAGTCTGAGAATTTACAAAAGATACATTGTGCCTCTTCAATGCAGGATATCTCCTCTTGCAGCTGCTTGATTGTCTCCTGCAGTCAAAGAAGATAAAACAAGGTAGTGCCGGTATTTGAAGCATTCTCAACATTCACAGACCCTTTAAGTAACTTCAGGGATTTGTTTTTAAACACAATATACATGTTGGAATAATTTATCATAATCTATTTCAGTGCAATGCATCAACATTAATTGGAAAAAAACCGTTACCAGTAAGTGCAAGAGCAAAGCATGGTAGCGAGCTGTAAGCTGGGTTGCTCTAGTACAGATCCGGCTGCTAATATGGGTCTCTTCCAGAACTTGCTGCGCCAATACACCGAGTCCCTCAATCTCCTCTTGATAAACCAGCACTTCCTCTTCCCAAGCCTGTACAAAGAAAGAACATTTTAGCGATACCACAAGAAAGCTGAAGAGAATGAAAAACAGAAACCTTTATCAGTTGGAGCTGGGCATCTTTTGTGGTTCTGTCAGAGCGGCGGTCGGCTCGGAGTTGCGCTTTAGTCTCCATGCCCTTAAGCCAGCTGTCTAGCCTTTGGAACTTCTGCTCCATTTGTCGGAGTTTGGCCAAGGCACTGTTGAGCTGAGCCCTGGTGTCAGCCAGTCGGGCCTGGTACATCCTCCACTCCTGCTGCTGTGTCTCCAGGGTTCGGTCCTCAATCTGCGGCGGCCCCCATGGAGCGACCTGCTCTCGGCTGACTAGCAAGGTGTTCAGGAGAGCCTGGCCCTCTGTGCAATGCAGTTGGAGTTCCTGAAGTATCAAAAAAGGAGGATCTATTTTTTCCTTTAAGTGAAAGTTGGTCTTTCAGCTTTTCCAACCTGCAACTTTTGGAGGGTCTCCTCCAGCATATCGACATCTCCCTCCAACTGAGTGTAGAAACCCAGCTTCTCTTGTTCCTGTTGCAACCAGTCCTCAAAGGCTTGAAGGCCCTGTTGATACTCTTCATGAACTTGTACTATCTCTTCAGCTTTGCCAACCGCCCCCTTGAATACAAACAAGATTTTCTATCCGGTTTTGCTCAAGATACTGCATGAGGTTATAATATATTGTATACATCAAGTTGTCACGGTAGATATTTTCAATGTTGATATAAATTTAAGGAGAATACCATAGCATTGTCTTTGATCCCATTGTAGCGTTCCTGCAGATCTTGCAGCTCCAGCTGAGTCACATAGTTCTCGGCTATGCTGGTAGTCTTGGCTACAATAGTGGCCAGCAGTTTGTCATGGCTGAGTACCTCTTCGTACAACATCTGCAAACACAGCTTCGCGTTATTAAATTACTTGTTTGCCAACACAAAACTCCTTCAAGCGGAAGATGGCGTCACCTTTGCCTTGCTGAGGTTAGCAGTTTTATCACGCATTTCTGGACATTGTTTATCCGCCAGGTTCAGGTTCTCTTCCACATGCTCCAGCCAGCTCACAAACTGACACACATCCTCCTGGTAACTGGTCCATTGGGACAGAGAAGATTCCAGCTGGCTGTTGTTTCAGAAGAGAAATTAGGATCACTTAAATTGACTCAATATTTCAATTGGCTGTTTTTCACCTTTGGGGTTGATCAAGTATAACCAATTTCTAACCTTTTGCACTGAATAGATGAAGATAGCAGGGAATCCCAAGAATCTTTCAGCTCCTGTATTTGTTCCTGTACAACTTTCACACCATTGGCTGAGGTATTTCTCTGAACAGACTCCCCTCGAGTGATCAACATTTTAAGCTGGATCTCCTTTTCCTGGCGGGCAGTCAGTAAAGCCTGGAACCATCAATTGTTGGTTTTACATGATGATGGCACCACTATTTCAGCAGACCTTTTTGACATCTTCGCAGGATAAAAACTGTATATACTCTATATAAAGGATAACTACTGTATCTAAACTTTTAGACATCATATCATCCAGAGTCCAGATTGCTCTACCTCCAGTTTGATCATTCGGCTATCCAGGACATTTTTGTCAGCCGTCGGGGCGCAGTAAGTCTGAAGCATGTGGCTTGTGTCTGACGCCCAGTTCTGAAGCTCGCTTAGTCCATGGTTGAACAGCTGGTGCTCAGTAAGAATGCGATCGAGCCGTGAAGCCTTCTCCTGTATACAATAGTGACAAAATAAGAAAACTTTCTTCACAAAATTGAATCTCAATTCTTTAAAGGCTGTTTTCCTTTTACACGTTTTACAAAATAATACTTTACTGCAGATTGTTAAGAATATTTTCTTTAAAAAATATCAATGTTTCACTAGACAACCTATTTTTAATTTGAATCCATTTTTTTCAATATCCAATAGTGCCAACTTATTTTTTTCTCTCCTTATATTTTTGAAAAAACAAGGACACTTGACTTGAAGGAAACATCTCCTGGATGCAACTGGGACACATCATGATGTATCCTGGGTTAATTTAGTGTTACTGGTCTCGCAACATCAGACACTCTCGCTCAGGTGACCCAGCCAAGGTTGATCACGCCTCAACTTGCGTAGTAGCCCAAGGTTCTGCCCTTTTGAGCCATAGCCACATAGTGTCTTTTTCTGCAGCTTCGCTCGTGGATTTAATGGCTTTCTTCTTGGCTGACCCTGTCACTCCCAACCGTCCTAGGACTTTGCAGTAGGATCGTCAAGCAAAACCTCTGCAGCCGACCTCTATTGGCTAAAATACCATATTCCAGCCCCTGCACTCCTCCACTAGCTCCTGGTACTTTGCGCGTTTCCTTTCATTGGCTTCCTCAATGCGCTCTTCCCACGGGACTATGTGTTCCAGCATGATCAGGTGAAGCCTCACAGGCTATTATCATGTTTGGCGATGTTGCTGATATGTGCTGGGGGAACCTTAGTTGTTTCCCAAGGTCGACTTGCAACTGCCAATCAGAGGCAATGTGGAGGAGTCCTGTTGTTGTCTGTGCACAAGCCCTGGGTTTCTCTCTTGCCTTGATGAAATTGACTGCCTTGCTTGGGACTTGATGGTATTTGTCCGTGTTGATTACTAGGGCGATGCGCTCAGCAACTGCTTTCAGAACCTGGTCATGACGCCAGCGATAGCGACCAGCAGCCAGGGCCTTTGGACGGCTGCTGAGCAGGTGTTCCAAGGATCCTCTTCCGGAGCAAAGGAGACAGGAGAGTGTCTCGCTCTACTCCAACACATGAAGGTTCGCTGGGTTTGGTAGGACATCGTAAACTGCCTGCACAAGGAACCGGACACGGTGGAAGCCTGCTTGCATGATGTTTGACCGGGTCACTTTGAGCTATAATGTGTTCTTCCACCTTTTCCATGCTCCCTGTTTCCTGAGTCTGACTGCCTTGCTCACCCGCTCTCCCAAATGTATTTTATACTGCCCTCAACATTACTAGCTGGCCACATATCATTCAATTTACGACAGAGGCCGCGGGCCAGTAAATACTTGATCACGGGCAGTAACTAGCCCCCGGGCCGGACATTGGACATGTGGCAGTAGCAAGTACAGAAACATAACTGCATAAACCTCTACGGCAAAGTCCACAGTAATGGGTGAAAAAAAACCACACAAAAACTACTAAAATACAGCAACAACTCTAATTCTCGCCGCAAAATGATTGCAGTGAAATAGGTTCATAAAAAGCTCAAATATTGCTATTTTTTAAACCAGGGGTCGGGAACCTTTTTTACCCAAAGAGCCATAATAGCAAAATATTTTGACGATTTATTTTTGAGAGCGAGCCATACAATATAATACAATATATTTTAAGACCAATTTCAGAGAAACCATCAAACCCGCTCTCCCGACAAAATCAAATTTTTTAGTGCATTTTATTTCGTGGTGTGACATTACAAGATTTGGTAAAATTGATGAAATGAGAATAATGCCAGAACATGTGTCGCACATATTAACAAATAAACCCCTTTAACTTGTCTCCCTCCCACAATTACTCAAAATCGTTGAGGCTCATATTGACCTTAGTTTTTTCAAAAATAATGCTTTTAAAACAGTGCAAGCAGAGTGCATTTGAAAAAATGCCACAAAATACTGCAAACAAGGATACTAACATATTTACTTTTGGTGCAGATGGCGCAGGGCAGAGAGAAGTACGCTGTGTGCACAGCTCCAGCCACCCCTATTGCTCACCCAATCAAATTGCTCTGTGTGCTTGGCTGGGTTTTCTGTGTGTTTACTTTTTTTTTGTGGATTTTCATCATTAAGTGTTTAGCAGTAAACCTAAAATATTTAATGAGCTTCTATATAAAGGATTCCTTCGCAGAGTACAGCAGAGAACGGGGTCTGTTAGTGTGACACCTTGATTGTAGACTGTAGTCGGGAGTTTACTGCTTACAGTTCACAAATCCCTTGACCGCATGGCTTGTCAGGCACCAATGAGGATGCAACTCTGCACAGTTTTCTCCACTGTTGATGGTTTATGGTCTGTTTTTGGGTCTTGGCAAAGTTGGCACCAGTCCATTTCTAAATGTTGTTGGCCAAGTTCTTTTTCGGTTTTCCTCTCCTCCTGCCCCGTTGGACTGTGACCTGAAGAATGATCTTCGTCAGTCCTGATGGTCTTATAACGTGACCACTGAAGTTTTGGTCGGCACACAGTTGACAACAGCTCTTTGTCAGTACACTGTGCCCTCGGATGGAGTTGCGCACCGTTTGGTTTGTCACATGGGCTATGTCGCTGATGCCTAGAAGTTTCCTGTAGCATCGCATCTCCATGGCATTGATTTTCTTTTGCAGTTTTGCTGTGAGAGTCCACGTATCGCAGGCGTGGCGCCTGCAGGAGTCTTATCTTTGATTTACCTGCTATGTTCCTGTTCATTACAGATGGGTTTTAGACTGGCAAGTGCGGCTGTGGTTTGAGCTATCTTGGCCATGCTCTCTGTATACTGGACCGATTAGTCCATTCTATTAGTGCTACGTTGGCTATATGCGCACATGACTCGGCTTAACTCATAACCGATTTGAAATGCTATGGATGAAATTTGCGTGACTATGATTTTATTTCAGAGCCATATGTACCTATAAAAAGAGTTCCCAACACCTGCTCTAAACTAATTCAAATAAAATATTTACTTCTTTTTTTTAATTGAAAAAATATTTTCTCAAATTTCTCACCAATTTACACACAGCAAACTATTACTGTACCTTAGTCAGGTTTTTTAAAGCAAGGAACTGAGCAGAAAGCTGTGATACGCGATGCAGAAAACCCTTGCCGGCTGCGGTTTCGTCCAAGAGACGCTGGGCCTTCTCTTTTAGCCTGCTCAGCTGGATTTCATGGGAGTCTAGCTCCTCAAGCACAGACTGAAAGGGCATAAGCAGGTTATTGTAGAAACTGAGCAAGCACACACAAAAGGCAAGGATTACTAAAGCAGGCCAGGTGGAGAACACAATTTATGTTAGGATTAGCAGCATAGAAAGGCAGCATTTTAAACACAGCTTGCACATATGGACAGGAGCAGTTAGCTATTCGAGCTACAAAACTGCATTCGAATGTAAACTTCAGTAATAGATTTCTACATTCCATCCCATATTTGATTTGCACATCCCCTAACATTAGCCTCCAATGGTACCTCAAACTTTAATTTTAAAACAGTTTCTGAAGTAAGTTTCCAATGTTACTACTAGTTTAAAAATAAATCCCATTTAGTTTCTGACATGCATTGCTTTATCATTAGCGCTAGCTGTTCAAGTTAGCATTTAGCATTAGCTCTTTACATACCTGTAAATCAACATTTAAGCAGCAACATTCATACCTTTTCCTCGCATTTTATATGTTATTTAATCATTTTAAATAGTGTACACTGTATGACAGCTTTCGTACAGGAAAAAAATACAATTAAAATTAGAAAACTATTTTTTGTTAGACCAATATTGTCTTGCCCATTTTAGCTCTAATCCGAATTGTCTCTGTCACTGGCAGTAGACGACAACGTCAGCGAAGATTGCTAATATTGTGGCGGTATTCTACATAGTCTGTTTTTCTGTGAGTAAATAGGTGCTGCGTTGTTTTTGAGGTGCATTTCCGCTTAATCAGGGGAATTGCAATTAGCTGAGGTTGACAGGTATGTCTTTAAGTTAGCTTACAGGATGAGCTAGATTTAGAGCTGAGGAAGACCAATGTCTTAGCATTGTTAATGGCATTATCAATGTAGCAGGGTTAGCTCCAAATGATTTTAACTTGCTAATTTAGCAAGTACGCTACAACACCTTCCAACATTACAATGGAAGAAAATTCTGTATATTTTACAAGTATATTTTTTGCTTATTTTGAGGTATTCTAACTTTTAGGTAAAATATTTCAACTTCAAATTAGCCAATGTTTTATTTAGCATTGGATCGATCGTTTTGCTGATTTTAGGTATTCTTTTTCTAATGTGCCCTCAAAGTATTTGTTGAAATAGGCAAAATTATATACCCTTTGCTAGATTAGACAACTTAGCTTATTTTACTGATGTTTTTCTTATTTCAATCAATAAAATGAAAAAAAATATCCCTGATAAAGAAAAATTATACCTAAAAAAAACTGCTGCCAATGCAGTCGGATTTATTTTTTGCAGTGTATTTACCTGATTGTGGTTTAAGGATGAGGTAAGCAATTTTCTCACCTGAAGTTTGTGGAGCTCCGTCTTCTTGGCCGCTAGATCATGAAGTCGCATGCTACTCTCCTGCACGGTCGTCTCGGTGACGTTTAGAAACTCTTGAAGAGGGTCAGCACTGGCCTCAAAGTCCTTCATCTGCGACACCAGGTCCTGAAACAAAAAAAAACAACATCTGGTCAGTTGACTTTTTAAACACCTTTCCTGCTGTCCTGATCTTTGCTCACTTGTAGATTGATCTCCCTGCTATGAAGAGTGGACATGATGTTCTTCCAGTCTTCAAGTGCACGACTTATCTTTGTCCTGAATGCTTCCACTTTGTCTTTGGCTGTGATCATGGATACAAGCTCACCAGCGACCACCACGTTGTTGAGCTTGGACTGACCCACCTCTCTGTCGTTTACAAACTCCTGCGGAGCAGACACAATTATCAGAGATCAAAAGATAGGCAACAGTAAACAGTAAAAAGGTATGGAGATAATGTCTACAGATAAGAGATTGACAGATGAGTTTATTTTAACTTATTTAGGTTCCAATTTTGTCCTAAGCATGATAGTCAAACAATGTTTTCACATTAGCTATAATATCACCTTTAGACATTACGTCCAACATTACCTTTGATGTTAACCTAAAATTTTGCTTTTCATTGTTGCTGCTTAAATGTTGCTGCATTTTGAATCCTTTTTTGGGCAAAATGAGAAAATAATACTTATTTTTTTCTTGAATGAAATGAAAAAACAAGCTTACTCATTTTTTTCTCAATAATTTTAACGTATTTATTTTTATTATTTAAAAAAAAACATTAATAATTGCCTTTTAAAGCATTTTTTATGCTATCTACCAGTACTTTCCTTATAGTAGTGCAGAGAAATAGTTTTAAAATGAAAAAAAATATATTTTTCATCTACAATTTAAAATAATTTATTTTCTTAGTTTTTGCAATGTGAAGGGGCAGTGAATTAGTCGTGCAAAAATACTGACAAAATAGGAAATGTGTACTATAGATTCAAAATCACCATCTACCTGAATCTTTTGCAAGCATGCTAAGGCCTCTGAGACGTTTTGAGGAGCATCAAAGCATTTGGCCGTATTGATCTTGGTGTTGACCAGCCATTGCTGGAACTCCCTGTAAGCCGAGCGAAAAGTCTGCTCCTGCAGCTTCTCTTTGTTCTGGCACTCCCTTGCGGCTCGGAGACTTAAACTAGTACCACAAGAAAAAAGAAAAAAAAGTTTTTCGTATTTAGAGCATAATGGGAATGTTCAATCCCAAGCTGTTCATCTCTCAGTACCTGTTATATTCTTTAATGAGGGCAGAAACTCTCTCAGAGTGGGCTGCCATGTCTCTGGAGAAGCGGCACAGATCGTTTAGCTGCGTCTTCAAACTATCGCATGTGGGCTCGGCTTTGATTAGTTCCTCCAATGTGTCCTGGGAATGTTTTCCTTTTTAGTTTCTGTGGCTGTTATGTGCAACACAAATCTAACTCACCTTTGCAATCTGCCAGCCTTTGAGAATCTCCTCTCCGTCACAATTCCCCTCGGCTTGCTCAAGTCGTAGACGCCAGTCGTGAATCTGACGGCCAAGGGCCAGCATGTCTTGTTCCAATTGTGCAGACAGACTGCTGAACTCCTGCTCGGAAGTTGTCATCTGAGAAAGTGCCGTCTCTAAACTGGCTCGGGTCTGAAGTGCAGCACGTTCCCACTGTTCCCAGCTTGACACCAGGGCTACCTCTTCGCGTTCAATGGCCTCGTATCCGCCCGAGCCTGTATGATCTCTTGCCGCTGCCCCGCACCTCTGCACTCTGTTGAGTCTCTCTCGCCCATGTTGCTTAGAACCTAGTAACTCCTTAGAAACCAGCAAATATCAGACCGGTTATAAATGCAATTGTATTATTTATGGCCTTGAGCTGTGTTTTTAGTTGGCCAATACATCTCAAACTAGACTGAGACTTACCTGAACCTTGGACAGCTTTCTTTTGATGGAATCTGAGTTTCCTGATAGGTCCGACCAGCGCTGAAGTTCCTCCTTGGCAGAGATCAACCAGTCGTTGAAGTCTCTGACAGCGTCCAGATATTGCTCATGTTCGGAAACAATACTTTGCATGGACTGGATTTTACCCTTACGAAAAAATAAAATAATATTATCCTCAAAGTTTGAATGTTACACTTGTGACAAAAAGTTGCTTTTGGAACAGTTTGATTACCTTGACCACAGCCGAAATATCAGCAAAATGTGAAGTGAGCTCCGCCCGTGACTCTGGACCAAAACTCTGGTCGCCACACTTTTCATACAGCATCACTGCTTTGTCGGTAAGACGTGACAAAGCAGCGGCGTGAACATCAACATCCGCCTGGATAGCCCTGAGACGCTCCAGGTGAGTTGATTTCTCTCTCAGGCCTGGTTGCTGGGGTAGAGTCATTCCCACTTCCTGCTCCACTAACTCCATCCACTGCTGAAGATGGTTCCTGCTCTCCTGGAAGTTGCTCCACTGCGCCACCGTCCACTCCAGTCGACTGTGGACAAGAGTTTGACTAAATACCTATGCGTTTTGTTAAAAAACGTATTATTTACTCGAATGGAATTATTTGTAAAATTTAGGAATCTTGGCTTGTCACAAAGATTTTCACATTTTTGATATTTTTAGTATTATTTTCTCATATTTCTGTGTTTTGACTCATTTTTCTCGGGTGATAATTGTGCACATTGTTCAACTAATATCTACTTTCTTTTTCAAACATATTTTCTAAACAAATGTGCACCATCATAATAATTTAAAAGTAGTGCCAGTGGTTTTAGCCATAGTTATAACATTTTGTGTGCGTCACATTCTTTACCTGTGGCAGCTCATAGAAGTCATCAACAAATTGGCCCAGGCATCCTTAAGACTCTGCAGCAGAGAGCATATAGCCTCCTGCCCTTCCAACCTGTTATGTTTGAGGACTTGTTCTCCTTTTCCAACCGTCATGTTTAGCTTTACCTCGCCTTCGCCCTTCATTAACAGGATATCCTACAACAACAACAAGGGAAATATAAAGGCTAAAAGTGAATTTTGATGATTTTTTTTAATTTCTAATACACTATTTGTGTTGTAAGGCTTTAAGGGGAGAAAAATGGCAGGACTTTTTTTCTGACCTGTACGAGCGCAAGCCTTTTCTCAAGTGTCTCTTTGTTGCCAATGGTGCTATTGAGTGTGGCAAGATGCTCCTGGACTCCGTGCAACCAGGTCCAATTGGCCTGTAGCGTCTCCTCGAAAGCTTGCTGCTCCTGCAAAGTAATCTGACAGCTGCGTAGCCTCTCGCGTCCGCGTCGCAGTAATGCCTGGTACTGCGAATGCAACTGTGCTGACACCCGTGTCTCACTGCTGTCTCCTCGCCCGCCCTCGTTCAAGGCTTGTGCTTCCTGACACAAACGCTCAAAACAGTCCCTGCCCAGAGGAATTTAATTACATTAAAGTATGGATAGCTGAATAATCTCTATACATAAACTGAAACAAACGGATACCTTTCTTTCAAAACTTCCTGTTGATATTCCTCTACTTGTTCGAGCAAGGCTTTTTCGAGACCTCGTTGTTTGTCTTCATGTAAGTCTGAGGTCATTCTCTTTTCCATGTGCTCCAACCACAACTTGAGTTTCTTCAGGCGACCCTCAAATCTGATGAAACAATGATTGGAGTTAGGGATTGTTTGAGATGCCAATCTCAAAAAAAGCTTAAAGATCATTATTAGACTGTCTGTAGAGCTGAATCTACCCAATTAGATTATATGCATAGTTTTTCTAGCCATGCTTACCGAATTAGCGACTCATGTCTCTTTAGCAGTTAGCGCCAACGTGGCCAGTAGCCACAATATCAACTAAGGCCAATTTGAGTGATACGATTCCTAGAATTAGTTGCGAGTATAGGGATCAAGAATAAGCACCTATAGAGCCACTAGAATTAGCAGCTACATTGATTACCTCAAGATAAAATCCAGTTAGTAGCTTATTAGCAAGTAAAATATTATAAAAAATCACTCTTAATTGTTTACATTTATCTTTAGAGCTAAACTGTATTTTTTTTCTTGTCTTCCAAAAAAAAAAACTCCCTTTTCATTATGGTGAGACATTCCATCTCAGTTATGATTAACACGAAAGGCCTTAAACCTCAGGATGAAAATAGCCAGAAATTATGCTTGTAGTTTTATTGAAAAAGTATGTTGGATATTTTGTCCATATCAAAAAGAAACTTCTTTCTGAAACACTCCTACCCTTTCATGAGGGATGCACTGTCCTCCAGAATCTGTTGGTTCTGTCTGCATTGCTCCACAAAGCTATCCCAGTCCTGTTGGATGGAGGACAACTGCTGCTGGATCTGGCCAGCATTGGCTTTTGGGAGATGAAGAAGGAGCTTCTCTCCTTCCTCACAGACCTGAGTGAGATGCACCTTGCCTTCCTCTATGCGCTCCATAGCACCCTAAAAGCAGGGTAAGTATGAAACACTGACTTATTTTTTCTTTTTATCAATACATTTAGCATTGTAAGTGGTCAGACTTTTCTGAATTAAAAAAACACAGCTTCACTATACTTTCAGTTTCTGTAATTTTCGTTCAACGATGAGAGTGTCTCCAGACCGGTCGCAGCATTCTTTCACAATCTCCCTCTGCTCCACAAGCCAGCGATGGAATTCCTGAACAAGTTCTATGGATAAAAGGGTTAAATAATTTAAATAACATTGCTTTGCTTATCAAGTATTCTCTATTCATGTTCCTTACCATTGAACTGCTGTTGAAGGCAGTTTTGCAGTGACGCCAACGTTCTGGCCGAGACCTGGTTTACAGACTCGTAGGTCTTGATGAGCTCAGTGAGCGCGGAACCCAAACTGGAAAGCTCCTCCGAGGGATATCTGCGACACAGGTTGTTCAGGCTTTCTCTTGTGGAGTCAATGCTTCCTTGCTGGTTTTGCAGCTCTTTCTGGAGCTCCTTACAACACCAAAAAAATGGGCAAATTCAAGATAAAATTCCGTAAAAATTGAAAGCCAACAAGAAAATATCTTTTGGAACTTACCTTCACTCGACAGATATCCTCAGGATGTGACCCATTGGGAGAGCAAACCAGGGAGTCTTCCATGCTTTTGAGCCAACCGGACATCTGTGCAATGTAGTCTTCCAGAAGTTTCTTCTGGGCGCTGAAGTCCTGCAGGTTGTCCCACGCCTGCCCGTGCAACTTCTGAACTGATGCCATCTTTTTCCTCAAGTCATTCTCCAGCGACTGCAGCGGGTTAAATAGATGTTTTGTGAGACTTACTGGTTGATTTGTACAGGAAAGGCTCCTTAACAAACTGTATTGGTATTTAGCTGAAGTACTATTTACTAAAGTACTCTTAAGTACAATGAGGAAAATTCACAATAAATCTTTAGCAATATTTATGTACAAGTAAGCGTGCTGTTGTAGCAATCACAGCCCACTTCAATTGGGAATAAATGAAAACTAAACTACATTCATCAACATTCCCCAATAGTTATATTCATCATCTTTTTCATTTTTTTAATCTCATTTCAATAATGCGTATCCATCAAAAAATCCCAGTGCAAGAAATTTCTTGTATTCTGGTCTACGTACTTGCAGTTTTGGAGGTGTTTCCTGGTTTTGACTACTCTTCTTCAGATCTGCAATTTTTGTCTGCAGGTTTTCGAGTACCAGCTCCCTCTCGCTCATTTGTTCCTGTTGACAAGAATTACTGTGATTAGCAATAGTCAGTGGATGCACGAGGACTTTCTTGTTTAAGACTTGCCTGTTACATGTATTAAATATTGGTGCGTGTGTTGTTATAAAATAACTCATAATTCTTTAAACACAATTTACAAAGAAACAGGCCTTTTTGGTATTAGGCACTCATGAGATGCTCTAAAACCTTACCTGAAGCACTGAGAGCCTTGCTGAAACCTTGTGACTTTCGTTAAGGCTGTTGAGACTCTCATTCAGTTCAGTCACACAGCTGCTCGTCCAGCTTTCCACATCGTCTACTATTTGCCGCACACCTTCCCACAGCAGTAAGGTCTTCTTCAAGCGCTGGAGGTTATCGTCCACCCTTTCCAACACCTACCAGAGGAAGACTCAATCATCATCTACCTGTAGTACAGTTTTCCTGAGCTTTGATCCTAGACATGTTTTAGAAAAGACAAATCTTGCTATCAACATACATCAAGCCACTGGTCCAGGAGCTTCTCCATATCCTTTCTGATGATTTGTAAGTCGCACTCAGGTATCTTTTTCAGCTCAATTGCCAACTGTTTTCCTTTGCTAGAAAACCGGTCCAGATCCTGCTGCTTGTCTGCCATCTCCGCCTTGACCACTTCATGCTATAGAGTGTAGAATGTGATTTGTTGAGAAAAAAAAACATTAAAAAAAATAAACCAGACATGTGCTGACCTTGTTTAAGGATTGTTTGGTTTCTTCATGGTCCTTTAAAACAGATCTGATATCAAGCAGAGATTCTGCACTCTCCATCACACTGCTGATGGTGGATTTCAGCATTTGATATTCTCTCATAAGCTCAGTGAGAACATTGCACTGCTCTTGTCTGTTGAAAACACAAAAGTAGAGCTTTTTATCCGATTCAAAATGATTCACTTCTTCAATAAAAGACTGTATCACATCACGTTTCTGCTATACCTCTCTGCGATAAGCTTCTTGGTGTCCTCCCACGTGGTCTCCAGGAGGTTGATTTCTCTCTGCGCTTCCCGTGCTAGCTCTGTGTCTCTTTGCGACAGCTGGCTTACCTTGTCCTTTAGCCATTGCTCTTCATGCTGGTGAGATTGCAGCTCATCTTCAAGCTGGTTGAAGAAGCGCAACCTGAGACAAGGAGCAATGAAGTGTAGCCTTAGATCAGGGTCGTACAAACTTTTCCCACACCTCTTAAAATTATATTTAAGATAGAATCGGGGCAGGGAGAGTGATTGGTAACTTTAATTATCAGCGTACAATCTTATACCTTATTTAAAAACTTTAGATTTTCCTCTAATTGGATCACTACCATTGACGCAGCCCTTTGAGACTACTTTTGATTAAGGGCTGTACAAATAAACATTACTTGACGTGAGAACACGTCTTGAAATGCGTAGTCGCCGGCTACCAGGTCAAATGCATTTGTTTCCATGGTATATTGAAGTACAATAACATAGTTTCTCACATAAGGACCAGGTTTTACTTCAATACTAAATATAAAAAATGGCCAGCAATCTGACAGCAGGTGTACAAGATCAGCCAAAATCCTTCTTTAAATCAACATGAAATTATAATTAAAATAACATACTTGCACAAGAACCTTTTTTATACCTTTGCTGGAGAGCCAAAATGCTGGGTTCCTTCAAGCTCTGATGGTCGGCTTTTTCCTCAATGTCTTCCACAGCTTTGAGAAGCTGCTCTTTCCGTTGCTTAAAGGAAGTCCACAGAGCCCCCAATTCCTCCGCTTCACTCTGTTTGTTACCTAGCAGTTTCCTCAAAGCATCCAGTTCAGCGCTGAGTAAATCAGCTAGCATGCGGCATGATTTTCGAGAGCCTTCCTCTGCAATGATGTGTAAATGGCTTTTGCACAGATCGCTGTCCAGGGTGACTGCCAACGCTTCCAGTTGACACACGTCCACTGCAGTGCTGGAAAGCTCCCGCTGCAGCTCTTCTACTCGGGCGCTGTCCCAGTTACCACCGCTCTCCACAGTTTGTCGCAAGCTTTGAAGGACAGTTGCTGCAGTGCTCTGCATCTGATGGAAGGTACTGAGCTTTTCAAGGCACTCCCACTGCAGCTGGATGATATGCTGGGCCTCCAGGTAGGGCTCGACGCAGTTGTCCACACGACTACGGAAGAGCTGCGCATCACCAGGATTGCAGGATTGAGAGAGCTCCTCGGCCTGAGTATCTAACATCTGTTTTGCTGTAGCTTGCTTCTGTAAAGCTTCCTGTGTCTCCTGCCAAAAAAAGTGATGGGAAAATCTTGTTTGTATCCCTTGGTGTGTTCCAATATCTCCCGTCACTTACTTTAACTCGTGTGCTGGCCGATGGCAGGTCACCGATACTGATTTGCGAAGTTGTGTGAAGACTCGAAAGAATGGTCTCACTCCACTGGGAGAAATTCAAAAGATCTCGTTCGAACTGCTCCACCTTGGCTAGTTGATTATGGAGCTCCTGGATCCTGGAGGACAAGAATTATATGACCTGAATGTATTCACTTGTGAAGATAGGTTCCCTCTTTCTTTTTCTGGAAGCAGCACACATATTTTATCAACTAATAGATCGAGAAGAAACCTCTGGACTTATACTCCTAAGGCTTGACATACCTTTTGGATAAAGCATCATTTTGGGCATGTAATTTAATCTGAAGAGCATCAAGTTCTTCACTCAAAAGGTTTGCTCTTTCATCCGGTGCATTGCAAAAAAGTGATGCCCCTAGAGAGACCAGCTCAACATGACTGTGACCTAGGTTCTGGACATCTGAGTGCAAGTCCTGAAAAAAAAATATTATTGGATTACTCTTTTCCAAAGAATTGTTTGATTCGTTTGATTGTACAGTATGTCACAATGGTAAGTTATTCACCTGCATGTCCTGCAACACGCTAAAGAGTTTGGCTTTATCACCTAACAGGGACCTACTATCTGTTTTGAGAGCACATTCGCTCCTCTCCAGGCAAGAAATAATGTGGCAACGTTGTTTCTCAAACCTGCATCCAAACAATATACATAAAAGATTTAATGTTGCAAAAGGTTTCGGATTCAGACACATATATGTTCAGATTCAAGTTTATTTTTGTTTCATTGTATCATTTTATGTTACCTTTGCCAAACAGTTAGCAATGTCTCCAAAGTGCTTTGCTTGACCTTGGCTTCCTGAGTGCTTTGTTCAAAGCTGCTATTTAGTGCCTTCACTGCCGCCTCTGCTTTCCCTCTGTCACTAAGTCGCCGGGCACCAGCTGGTAGCGAAAGTAAGGTTCCCTTCAGCCTCTCCAGTTGCTGAAAAATGTCCTAGAAGACAGACACACAAAATGAGAAGGGGATTCATAGTGTCATTTTTTCTTCTTCAATCAGATATGGGTGAATTGCAGGCACCGGAATGGGGCCACAATCATCTTTTATTAATGGAGCAGATCAGTTTCAATAAGTCTCTAAACATAGGCGGAGATATCGCCAAACCGAGCAGGTCATTGCTCAAATAAATTCAATTGCAGGAAATTAATGCTGACAAACGATTGAGCCCTGCTCTATTGTCCATAATAGATAGGTTGCCAAACTTTTAATTTCATCACAAAAATTAATAGGCAAGCACCATGTGGTTCTGAAGGGTCCTGTAGGTATCTGATGAGGAACTGCACGTCTTGATTGGACATTCCAGTGTTGACTGCAGCTCACTGAGCAACGCCTGTGCCTATAAAACATATACATGTTTCTCAAATAAATTATAAATCTATGGACTACGTATGCCCTTTGTAATTTGGGAGAAAGATGAACCATCTGGAGAAAATTAGATAAAGATGCCAAACCACAAGGGGCACATTCCCACTACTAATCCAACATCCTAAGACCAAATACTTTAAACATCTGAATCCACTGCACCTCTTGGAAGTTCTGCAAGAACCTTTGCTGATGTGTGAGGTTTTCCTGCAGCTGCCTATCAAGCTGTTGCACACGCTCCCTCAACTCGTCCCAATAACGCCCAATTTGGGTCAAGCGGACCTTGATGCGGGCTGCCTCGCCCGATGAAACGAAGAGCGCCACATCTTGGGAGTCTGTCTCCAGTCCTGAGAGAACTTGAGCACGCTCCTCGAGCTCTGTTTTGACAGCCTGAGCATATTTTAAAGAAAAGGCTTGAATGCAATTTTAAAGCTGTTTCGACAAACAGATATTTACAGGCATATATTCGTTATCTCCTGAAAAGGACGGCTAATAATACTGATTCTTAAAAATTACCTTCACTGCTTTGATCTGTTCTTCAAGTTCCAAATTGGAACCTTTTAAGGTGTCCAGTTGCTTTTCCTTGTCAGATATCCACAGGGAAAACGCTTCAAACTCGGCTCCAAACCGGTCCCACTTATTCTTCATCTCCTCTGCTTTTTTCACACTAAAGTACAAAAAATTTAACTCCACCAGTTTTAAGTACCAGTAAAGGTTTTGAGCAATGAATTGGCATACTCCTTTTTCAGTCCAGCCTCCACGTTGTCCACTTGATCTGTGAGGGAGCGAGCCTGCTGAAGGAGCAGGGTCTTGTTCCTTGGACCCAGCTGAATTTCTGCGGCTCGCTTGAGCAACGTGTTCATGTGCGAGGCTTCAGCTTCACACTGTTTCAAGAGCACCTAAATCATGGAAAATATTCTCTTAACAGTCATTTGTGCACATAGACCAAATCATTATAAAACAATTCAAGTAAAATGAAAATAAAATAGTTAATGCTGCTGTACATTTTAGAGGAGTTAAATATGTCAGTAGAGTAAAAACAATATCAAGTGACAAAATGAGGATGGATAACAGGTTTGGCAGAAATTTGAGTGTACACCCTGATTGTGCGTAACCCCTTGAGACAGATAAACCCAGTTTGACTTACTCTAGCCTGGTCTATCTCTACAACCAGGCTCTCTGGACTACTGAAGTTCAGGTCTCTTGCCATAGTGGATTTGGCCTTACTAACAAACTGGCGTACTGCCTCCTGTTGGCTGTCCAACTCCTGCCACGATGCCAGTGTTACCTAATAGTGATAAAACATCACTGAGAATAATATCACATGAAATTTAAAAAAGTATTTTTCAGGAACGGTCGTCCACCTCAAGGCTTTGCTCTTGTGAATCCATGTTTTGCTCCATTTTACTGAGCGTGTGCTCCAAACTTTGCAGATCCTGCTGCAGAGTCTCTCCTAGGCCCTCCTCAGCCTGTAGCTGCTGCCCCCTACAGATCAAATGTTGAACATCCTTCCTCTTTAGCTTCAGACGTTTCAGAAGTTGCTATGGAGGTACAATGTAGGACCATTAGGGCTTCCAGCTTTTTGAGGTGTTTTAGCTACTGAATACCTGGTGAACAAGAAGCAGTTGCTGAGCTTCTTTAACAGTGGGACAATCCAGGATTTGAGTGACATCAGCCTGAGCTTCTTTCTGAGCTCTGAGAAGATCATCCAAAGTCGTTTGCACTTGCTCCCTAAATTGAACACAGTCACCCACAGCCAGGACCATCCTTTCCGCCTAAAATACACACACAAAGAAAAAGAAATGTATTTTCGCAATATGATAAAAAGCACCTTTCAAGTATGATTGCCTTCAGGGAGTTGTAGTGCTGCAACTACGTTTAGGCAACAAAATAACCCAGAGAATATTCATATAGATTACAGTGTAACTCACCTCGATGAGAGACAGGAGTAGACCCTTAAAATCCGCTGAAAGTTTGCTGAGAGCACTTCCTTGTATCTGGGCATCGCTCTCATCAGAAATCTCGATCAAAACGGCCATACGGGCTTTGAGCCAGCAAAGGTTGCCTTCCTGTAGCTCGGCATCTTTCTTCAGCTCCTGCAGAAATGTAAAGTAAAAAAAACAGATGGCAAAAGTGAAACATTGCCCAGCGGATGACTTGATTTTGAATTGAACATGACCCAAACGCACCGTGATAGTAGACTTGACCTGACTGTATTTTCTCGGATCGCCTGCCCGGTTTCTCAAAAGCCGAAGTTGGCTTTCTTTAGATATTAACCAGCAAGAAAGCTCCGCATATCTGTTTCAAGACACAAATATGTCTAAGTTATAAGACTATAAACAACTAATTAGGCTTCATATGTGAACCATTGCACCTCAAATTATAGTCCTTCCATTTGTCGGGGTTCTGCATAAGCTTCTGATGCGTGCTTTCAATCTCGTCGCTGACCTCAGAGTATTCCCTCCTAGATTTCTCGAGTGTTTTGTGGGTGGAGTCTCCCTCTGGAAGCTTCTGACAAAGTTCCTCCATGAATTGCAGCCTCTTTTCACAAAGTGACTTAGGGCCCTTTTCTGTGAAGAAAGCCTGGCATGATTGTGGACATGATTGTCACAGTGAGTTACCCCTGAAGGAGATACTAAAGTGAGATTATTCAGTCGCTCACCCGGTGCTCCTTGATAAGCCTCTCGCTGCCCATGCTAGCCAGGTGCCGGTTCTCACGGGTCACCTCTGCCTGGCACTCTTGCAGCAACAGTGCCAACTTACTCCTCTCCGCCTCAACTTTTACGTGGAGGAGGTGGAATGGAGCTTCTGTTTGAACATCCTGGGAAAACAGTATATATATAGCACCCAGTCAGGGGAGAAATATCTCCAATGTTTTTCAGTTAGATTAAGGGATCTCACCTTCCAGTGTTTGTGCAGTTCTCGGACAGTTTCTTGCAGCGACTGTTGCTCCAGGTCTGGCAAAATGTCAGTGAGCTCATCGCATGCCTTAAGGAAGGTATTTAAGACACGCTGGTCCAACTGACTGAAGAATTCCTGCCAAAATCACAAATTGCCTGCTTTACTCACAGCCTGTGAGATCTCAATAAAATTCTCAGTGATGTTCATGTAAATATTGTAATGTATTCCCATTAAACCAGAAGAAATTGTTTAAAAACATGAATGCATTACGCCTTCGCCACTTCCTGCAAGATAAATGCTTTTATATAATAAAAGCCCTCCTTCAAGCAAAAGTCAAATTGCAAAAAAATAGAATATATCAAATTATTTTATCCAATACGGATAGATATTATCCAGATAGACTGTTATAAATCTCTTAGCGGATTTGAGAGACATTGTTTCGGATTGGCATGTGTTCAATCAGAGGCAAGGATTACTTTCATAAAATATAATAAAAAAGGAACAAACACCTAATGTGCACTTCTAAACAGTTGTGAAAAACTAAGGTGTATATTAGGGTAAAAATCATTAAGCGGGGAGTTAAAAACCATCTACAATCCTCACCGTGTGCTTTTTAAGCAGCTCATCTGGGTTTCCTTTTTCAGACATACAGCTTTCCGCCATTTTAAGAACTTTCTCTAGCTCCTGACGTGACTCGTCAAACCTCTTCATAAGGCTGCTATTTGCCTCCAGGCGTTTCCTCCACTCAGTGGCATCCCTAAACATGGCCTGCCAGCACAACACAGTGGGTTCACAACAGTAGGATGGAACAACCAGCTATTCAAAAGTTTTTATTGCCAATTTAAATAAGGAAAAAAACATGTTTAACATATTAAGACATTAACGAGTGAAGTTTAGTCTGTAAGGCAGATAATTAACCCATTTGGAAACAGATATCCTTACCTGCGAAGAGGCTTGTAAGTCTGCTACTCTTTTCTGCAGGAGGCTCATGTCCATATGCTGCAGTGTCTTACTAGCGTCCATGAGCTTTAGGATGGTCTGATGACTCTTCTCAATCACCATCAAACACTTCTTGCAGCTTTGCGTGGCGGCTCCCAGCTCCTGTAACATACAAGCCGTCAGTCTCCAGTACTCGTCAATGATCTGTCCTCCTTTGAAGGATCACCTGGCACTTCTCTTTGAACTCCACTGGCCCCTCTGAGTCAGTGGTGCTTGTGATGTGGCTGGCTTTTTCTAAAGCCTGGTAAAACCCAGTGATGTTCTTTTCCATTTCTTCCAGCGGAGCTAAGAGGGACTGAGATTCCTTCAGCAGTGGCAGACATCGCTCTTTCACCTGATGTTACAATAGAACAGAAAATCCAGGATGAAAATAAATCTAATATTCCGTTTTGTTTTTAATCTCTTCTTAATAAGTCCAATAACATGTAAGCATCTTTAGAACAGACACAAGGTCAACATAAAATAGGATTTGGTCAATAGTATGAAGGATGACAATACCCCAAAAGTGAGGTTACATTACTACTATTGTTGTGGATCACCTGGCACCGGCCTCCTCACGAATTCTGAACTTTGTTAACCATCGAGGGACACCTTAAGTCCGTATTTAGACTGAAATGGCCGCACCTTGCCAAGTTGCTCTTTGATGGATGTCATAACCGCTGTCATCAGAGTCACCTCCTCTAGCGGGGTGTCTTTGCTCAGCAGTTGAGCAGTACGACCTGCTGCTTTACATGCCGCTTCCATAGCTGGAACCTTGTGTTTAATTTCCTGCAGGTGTAGGGAGTAAGCACATATGGTAGGATGTCTTCAGAAAAAGTGGCGTTTGGTACCATTAGGTCTTCCAAAACCATGAAGATCTCATTCCAACATTTAGAGACTTTACCTCCACATCCTGAGCAAATGTGCGGACGTTGAGGAATGACACTTGTACAGCCATATTTAACTTCTCATTAGTGGCGTCCATAAACATTTTTAAAGTGTTTATGCCATCCTGATAGTCGTGCTTCAACTTGTCCACTTCATCGGCTCTTGCATACTAACAGCAAAAAGAGCAGACAAGTCACTATTACTTTAGGTTAGAGTCAATTGCTTTTTCTTTTTTCATATTGTACAGGTGTTGCTAAGTAGCTGCGGGATGCAGAGGGACTAGTATTAGCAGCTAATATAAGTAGTTTGCTGATGTATCGGCAAAATAATTGATGATCTAAGAATAAAACCCAATACACTGCATTCATAGCATTCATAGGTTATCATATAGTTCCAATGGCTATGTGAAATATTGGTTATAATGCTGCAGTACAATTCGATATCTCAGGTGCAGCTATTCATTTTTTAGCACATTTAAAAAATATCTAATTTATTTCCAGCTTTTTTGGGGGGGAGATGATTAAAACGTATACCTAGGAAAAATACAAAAAAATGACTAAAAATTGAGATGTATCTTCTGCATTAAGAGACAAACTGAAAAATGGACATGTAATTGAACGTGAAATTTTGAAAAATGTGAAAACTCCATCAATATTGGTGATGTTTCTTCATGAGACCAGATGTCTTGATTATTTTCAACCAAATTGCCTCAGAATATGTGAAAATTAGTTAAGGTTTTTTAACCTTAATGAAATTGTGATTAAAATGTAATTTTTTCATCCCCTGTTTACAGTATTTCTTCATGAGCCCCATCTAAACACAGTATTATGTACAAATATTGAAGTTGTCAATAAGAAATTAATTTGAACCGTGTATTGCTGTTTTATAAAGCATTGCAGCATTTCTCAGCTTACGTATTTAACTTTGACAAAAAGCTCCCTCCACCGGCCATTCAAAAGAAGGAGCTGCTGCTTAAGGTCTCGGGACACGCTGTCGTCACAGGTCTCGATGAGGAAGTTACCAGCATCGTTCATGTCCATGTGTTGCTGGACCCAGTGGGACAAGTTGCGAAAAAAATCCTGAATTGGCATAATGAGAAAGAATGTTATGTTGAAGATCAACGATTAAAGTTTAGCGGCATACTTACCCGTTTGGCGGCCTCGGATTGGTTTAGCATGTGCTCTGCATCCTCCAGCCAGGCCTGCAGAGACGCCACTGTGTTGTTGTATTTTTCCCAGTTGGAGATAACCTCCTCCAGCATGCTCCGAACGCTACGGACCTCCAGCGCCAGGTTCTTCCACTGAGTCATGGCGTCGCCAAGGAATTTGCTCACACCCTCTGCTTCGTCAACTACGCATGTCAAATTTAGAGAAATAACTATGATGAAAAATATATGTGCCTTCTGTTGTTTTATACCGGCATATCCTCAATAGGGTCATGATTATAAGCTGGTGCTCATTAAAGGTCAATGACAAGGCACAGAGATAAACAAGCATCAATGTTTCCCATAGAATTTTGTGAGACCCTTGTGGTTGGACAGTTTAGGGGTGTCCGTTTTTTTGCAAGGAACGCCTGGTGTTAAACCTTTTTTTCTGGTCGCCGAGAGTTGAAAAATGTCAACGTGGGAAAAACACAATACTGTCACATTTCACCCAGCTGTCAAATGACAGTGCAAACATATTATCAGAAGTTAATAATATACGTTTATGGGAGGAGGCTCTGGTGGGACCAATTAAACCCTGGTGGACCGCCGGAATCTTCCTTATGGTATGGGACACACTGAAGCGTTTTATTCATGCAAGATGCCAAGAAGCAACCAAGATGCCAATATTAAAGTCCAGATTTTTTGACGTTGTTAGTATTGGGGTCATTGCGTATGAACATTGAACATGAACAGATTGATGTATTAAGTTGACAAAGCCGGATGATAAGAGCAGGTTCAAGTTGTTTCTGTGCTTACCTTTGTTTAAAGTCTTAGACCCTAAAACATGAAATTGTCATCTGTTTACTACGGGACCAACAACAACGTACACAACACAAATACGACTTACAACAGATTAGTTTTTGGAATGAAATGTGATGATGCACAAAAATGCAACATTATATGGGTTTATTCGGCTTAAGGCAAGTTAAAATCAATACTTTTTAAGACATCTAATTCTTTTTTAAATCAAATTTAGGACCAAGTTGACAAAAACACATAATTAAAACAATCAAAACAAAAGAAAACCACATGCATTAGAGGCCATTTTAAACAAATGTTTTTTTTGTTTTATCACATGTTGGTTCATTCATATCTTTCCATTTGAAAAACATAGCACTCTCAAAAGTTTAAGACATCGAAAACAATAAATAAAACGGATTCTTACAGTATTTCATGGAGCCTTAGTCAAAACGGCCAAATTACAACTAATTCTAAAGAACTCTTCTGCTACAATAATGAGGCAATTTCATCATGATGCATGAAAAATGACTTTTTGGTCCAGTGTAAATCTTTTTTAAAAAATATAACACTGCTATTGTCATGACCAATTTTGAGTGTAGCATCATCAGGTGTTCCCGATCCGGATGATTGTGACACACATGCATGTAAAACAAACTAAATAACTTATTAAATCTTTGTGATCACATTTTAAGACTTTCAAAATTGGACGTAGGAGGTTTTAATGCCGATTAAAGCCCAATTTTTAGAACAAACAACTCAATGCCTTTTAAGACTCTTCAAAGATCTGTGGGAATCCTGTTGATTTGGCCTTTATTTATTATGACTGTATATATATTCATGTTTAACTGCTTTGTGCATAACTTCTTGTTAGTTAGCAAGATTTCCCATCTTTTCAATTTAATACACATCGTCTTTCTTACTCGGCCACATAGGTGCAGTATAAGTTAGACATGAATGTCCTACTTCTCTAAGAAGGTTAAGACTGAGAAGATATAAATAAATGTGTTTCATTAGAATTGGGCTAGTGTTTATTAGAAAAACTAAATGACACAGTTGAGAAATGTGGAGAATAATAAAAAGCTTCATGTCTCTTTTTTGATTAATTGTTTAGAAAAAACGATAAGTCACTTGTAAATATGTATTGTGAAAAAAAAAAAATCTTACTCAAACTGTCAGATTTGACATAGACATCCGCTGCCTGCTTGAGTGCTGAAAAGAGGATCTCATATTGTTCAAAGAACCTGTGGCCCTCTATGAAAGTCTGGAAAAAGAAAAATGTAACCATTTTTACTGTGTCTCGCCATCTGCAACCAGACATCAAACTTACGAGGTAACTTTGCAACAGGAGCTCCACTGAGTCCCGCCTGCCATATTTAACAATCCAAGACTTGAGTTTGGACTCTGCCAACAGCAGAAAGGCCATCAGCCGATACTTCATCTCACAAAATTCCAGTTTGATCAAGTGGCCATGAGAAGACATTGAAACAAAATTAAACCTGGGGATCGAAAACGTCTTGGATAAATATCTTTTATTGGAAGGTACTTTGCCGGATTCCAGAATACTTACCGTTCAGCCATATCTTGGAGCTGTTCCAAAGGAACTGGGACGCCATTGACTGATCTATCTCGGTGAATCTGCTGGAAGGCTTGCCTGTGAGATTCCAGGTTTTTTAACACTTCCTGAAATAGTCAAACACAAACAATGTCATTTACATGGAGTGTGTGCATAGAAAAAATATAGAAAGAAAATATAACAATCACGAGAGGTGTGCTTAAAAATCGATATGGCGATATATCTTTGCTTTACGATTCGTAAATCAATAGGTAGATGTCAGGACCAATATTGCACAATACCCACACATCCCTAAGGAGATGCTTCTACATGTGCACTGCACATTTATTTCTATGAGGCATGATTATCCTACTAGAAAATATGGCAAACATATTTGGCTTCAAGTTGGTTAAAATAAAAATGTAAAAAATATAGTTTGCTAAAAAACATTGTAATTTGGGATTTAAGATGTACAATATAATATTTTTTTTCTCCGTTGCATATTTTACATTCAAAACCAAAAACAAACAATACTGACCCTGTGCTGCTCAAGTTTCCGGCGGAGAACGTTGGCCGTCTCCTCGTGAGCATGCTGGGCAGGAATGTCCTCCCTCAGGGCCATCTCGGCTCTGTGCAGCCAGGCTCCGATGATGCCCAGGGGACCCGGCAGCGACTTGTCCAGGTGGATGTGCCAGTCCAGTAGCTGCGGGTGACATGGGTTGTAAATGTTTCACTGTATATAAAAATTAAAATATAAAAAGCAATGCTCAACCTTTTAATGTCAAATATTTTTGTGTTTTGAAAGTTATGGATTCCATGCTATTTTAACCATTTTGATATGGCTTACAAATATTTGTCTGCCATATAAAATTGCTGCCACAACCGACCTAATGTTTTAAAACTGTAAAACTATTTGAAAATGAGAAAAAAGTTATAATCATTTAAATGAATACATATTTTAAATGAATGAATAAAACTAAATAAAATAAAGTAAAAACATATTTACCAAATACTAATGAGATTCAAAACTAAAAACAAACATATTTAGGGCCACCAAATTGGAAAAATATTTCATAATGAGAATGATGGTTACAGCACTTATATTGATGATACTCATATAATATTGAGTAAGAAAACGCTGAAAAAAAGGCATTTTCATGAAATAAATTAATGAATGTAAATTTGAACGATTTGAGTTAATAGGATTGGATTAAAATTGCAATCTAGCAATGTATGTATTTCCATATTTAGTCAAATTTTCCTATTGATTTATTTAAAAGTGTTTAAAAAAATGTTTTTACTATAATTAAATTAGCTTTTTTGTTATTAATTCATGTATTTGACATTTATTTTATTTATTATTTTACTTGTATTTATCCTTAATATTTGTTTCAGTCTTAATTGTTATTAATAAAAGCTTAACATTTATGTATTTGATAATTATTTACATATAGATTCACTTGATGATTTGTTTGACCTTTTGAATACATCCAAAGGAATCCAACCCACCCTGATGGACAAGCAATCCCACGCCTGCTTGACCAGAGCCTGGTCTACAGACAACTTCCCATCCTTATGAACTGGCTGCAACAGCGGATCCGTCTGCCTCTTCTTCATTTCGTACTGAACACGGAAGTTCTTGAAGGCCTACGCAAAAGACAATTCTGATACAACATATATATCAATGTTAGTTACAGCGGCAAAAAGCAGGTACCTGATACTTGTCAGTAAGATTGCCCTCAGCTGCCTGGACTCTCAGAACATCTCGCTCCAGCTGGTCCAGGAACACCTTCAGCTCTCTTAGCATCTTGCGTTCCTCCCTCTGTCAAATTTTAGATTATGGGAGAGGATAAAGTGTACATGGATGAGGGGTAATTGTAGTGCTGTGTATAAAAAAATGAAAGGAAAGGGGAGAAAAGAAAAATTGGATCTATTTTATTAAAAAAGTAAAATATAACTGTACTGGAAATGCTTCACTGTTTTGTAAAAGCATTCCAAATAGCTACAAATGTCACACGTATGAGGCTGAAAAACTAAAGTTACTGCATGCAAGTGAGGAGAGGAAGCCCAAAATACCTCAAGCATTTGCTCTATGTCTTGAGGGTCAAACTAACCGGTGAAGGCGGCAAAGTACACAAAAGAGAAACATCAGAAAAAAGGCATCGGGGGTAGAAGTAAAGCAGAGAAGATAAGACAGTGTGCATCTTTCCAAAGTCCCATTGCTCACCTGAAGCACGGGAACTGATAGCGCAAAGGTCGGAATGGAGGCGAGGCGCAGCTTGAATGTGCACACAAGGGGATGCGGAAATCAAATGGCAAGCTCGATGGTGATGGGAAACAAATCGCTGTTGCGTTCATGCAGTGAGATCAAAGCAGGTACCGTATAGCTAAGCAGTGTTGCATTGCCACAATGCGAAATGAGAGCTTGAGTACAAAATAGCCAACTAAGATATTTGAAGACTGTAACAAATAGCCAATATTTACAGTAATTCGGGATGCTAATTTTAAAAAAGAGCCCAATAATGAATCACCTGACGCCATGCTTGAATATTCAATCGGCCGACACCACTTCTTCGAAATATTCCAAGCATTTATGTTCTTCATCATAATATATTTTGATTTTCTATGGCAGTAGTAACACAAGTTGGTCACATATTCTCTCTACCTCATCATATATGAATTTTTATTTGTTATAACAAGTAATTTGAACATCTTCTACTTGTGAAGAAAGAGTAATATATTT
This sequence comes from Urocampus carinirostris, assembly GCF_059441175.1. Lineage (NCBI taxonomy): Eukaryota > Metazoa > Chordata > Actinopteri > Syngnathiformes > Syngnathidae > Urocampus > Urocampus carinirostris. Next base: position 25,771,170 of record NC_142363.1, on the reverse strand, counting down.
TTATTGGACAAGAAATGTGTGACATTAAGTAATTTAATTTGGAAGTGGCGTCTTTTGACGTAACGAACACACCCATAAACATATGTACTTTCTGCAATATTTCAGTGTTATGGTGCTTATAACACTATCATGTCATCATAGTTAATTGTGAAAAACAATGTCAGTATTGATCATGTGATTGATAAAATCAAGCTCCAGTTTCTCCAACACAAATTTTTCGAGACATATTTACTGCAACTATAGTTGAAAAATAAAATAAAATAAAATAAAAGACACACATTAAAATAGTTTAATGTTGCGTGTGTTTTATATTTTTTCTAAATGTAGCATGCAACAAGAACAAAATATCAGTTATATGTATCAGAAGGAAAAAAAGAGTTATCGTGCATCCCTAGTAATCAATACAAAACCCCAACCATCCAACATACAGTTAACATGACCTACAAATTGATATTGTGAAGTGAACGACAAATAAATAAATGAATCTTTGCATTGTTCGTAGTATGAACTAATCTTTCAATTTCATACATTAAATCACCAGGTCATGCATTTGATCTCATATATTGCTGCATTAAGACCACCTACCTCATCATACTGTCTGTCAGTTTCTGAGTGGTGAGGGTTGGGGTAGTGCTTGAGGAACTGTGCCACATACGTCATAATGGACTTTTCATCTGGCTTGTCAACGTCAACATCTGTGGTAAAACGCCAGAACAAATAGAAATGATGTTTTAAATGAGGTTTAATTCAAGTCATGAATATTTATGTGATAATATCTACAGTACAAAATAAAATGCAGCCTTATCTAATATGTTGCGGTATGTTCGAAAAATAATTGGTTTCTCCTTAGACAAGAAATTTGGAGAACTACTGATAAAGATTATTTAAAATTAGCAAACTCTAAATACCTTCTGGATCCAAAAGACGAGGGATGCCCAGCTCATTTTCCGCTAGCGCGAAAGCCTGCTCCAGATTCTCCTTGTTCCCTCTGCGGCGCACCGATTGCATGTCCACTAGATCAGGCCGGATAGCGTGCACAACCGACTGGAACGCAATTCCATCCCGCCAGCTTGGACCGAAGTCCTTCACCTCAATCCCGTGATGTCTGAGGAAAAATTAAAGACTGATTTAGTTGGCTGCTACAATATTACGATGTGAAGGTAAACTTACCTGGCGGCGGTGCACTGCACCCATTTGAGCAGAGCCTTCTTAGCATTGCCCTGAAATTTGACCACTTTTCTTTTCATGGGAGGACTTCCTGTTTCGGAGCTTTCCACGGAGGAGTTGCTAGTGGACAACGCTTGAAGTGCTGGGAGGTTGCTCGTCAGCTCCTCAATCTAAAGAAGGAAAAAGCATTTGGCAATTGTTCTAGCTGACTTTTGTGAAAATCAGGGCTTCGCTGTACCTGGAAATAGAGGATAATGGTCCAAATTAATCCAAGGACAATTGACGGTCGCCCGTCTGCAATGTCCGTAGCATGAATGTTAACCAGCTTGATCTGGGGGAAAAAAGACGGGTATAACTTTATTCCTTTTATCCTCGACAGCGATTACACGTTGACCAAAATTCTAAATAATATATCAAGCTTGAAAACTGGAAATGTGATTTGCAAGACAAAAAGTAAAAGGCATGACGGAAAAAATGGAGTAATTGACACAAGCCAGCATTTTATGTTAGAAATGCTAGAGGTATTGGTAAAAGCAAACACATTTAAAACAGTAATGACTATACAAAACGAGAAAATAAAGATTTTTGAGATGAGAGAGTATTTAAGACAAAGACATCTGAAGGGTTCTGGTTAAACAACTTGACTCTGTCCTTTTTGAGCCCTGTAATTGTCCAAATAAAATTTGAATCTAGAACGATGCAAAGAGAGTGTTATTGTGATAAAAATAATTTTAGATCAACAACATCTTGGACAAACAACAAAAACTGTTGACTAAAAGTATTAATGCTTATTTGTCCAGTCGCTTGCAAAATGTTAAAAGAAAGGATATGTAAACATAAGAATTGTAAATAGGGGAACGTATTCAAGAGGGCATGTTATGTAAATGTAAGCCCTGCATTCAAACAGTTACAGAGGTCCTGTCCATCCATCAAAAGTGACATTTAAAACTAGCTCACTATTTACATTAATTTGTGTCTGAGCTAGCTGTTCTGAATAACAAACAATGTCAAGCCAGAAATTTTAAATCAATATGGGGAAGATTCTGAACAACTCACTCATGAATACAATTACAGAAATAAGCATAATATATTTTGGGTTAACGTCACCCCTTGTGACTGGTTAGCAAGTACAGAGATCCTGTTTATTTCATAGTGCGTCCCCTTTGTAAAATCAAAAACACAGCAAACCAAACTACATCAGCATGTTTATCATTTGGCTGAAACGTTTTCAAAAAAGCTGAATGGTAAAACTGATTTGAGAATATCATGCTGTCGTGCATCAATTGAAAGCAAGCAGTTGCCAAGTACTTTTCCGACGCCGACTGACCGGTAGTCCTTGATACCGACGCTGAGAGCGCACGTAATGGAGGAAAGATCACAAGATCAACGTAAGTGTTGGTCCCCGGGGCTGGGGATGTTAAAAGTGAAAAGTGGAATATGGCACACTCCGAGCAGCCATAAAGGACTCCGCAATGGAGATTATGTAACTAAGAGATGAAAGATGACCTCATCTGCACTCGAGGCACCTTGCAGATGCTGACAAATAAGGGATGGTGTATTTCAGTTGTAGAGAGCCAAATGCATACCTTCCTGCCCTCGAGGAATTTGAGTGCTGTGCCGATGTTGGAAACCCAGTGGATCCTCTTGAGTTGACGGCCTTGTTCCGAGGGCTATAGAATGTTAGAACATACATAGCAGAGAAGAGGTCAACTTAATTGCTTTTTACATTTAGTGTAATTATTGAAACACAATTAAAACGTTTATTTATCAATATATCACGGAAGCCAGGGTAAATGACCACATTTATAGGTTTGGGACGACACAATTGTCAAGTTTATGGCAGAGTTATTGATGAAACAATAAAAAAATAGTGATCTGAATTATTATGAGAATTAAATTCAATAGGTGTCTTTTCAGGCCTATCTTGAACCCCAATTTCAATATATGGGCTGGTGGATAAATCAGCCGAACAAATTATATTTATATCGCAAAGACTAAATCCCCATCACAGAGGCTGGAATTATTGGAACATTTAAAGGGGGGTGCATCGTATAAAATGTCCTTAAAAATGTTGAAAGTTAAAACTTGTCTCGATTAAATATGTTTTAAAAATGCCATACTTAGGTCAAAAATCCTTTATGATTTATTATTCAACTGCGCTTATCAGCTTTTTCAAGTTGTTCGCGGCAGAACACATTAGGTAGGTAGAACAAGGGTGTTGGCGGGACTGCTGGAGAGTAACTTCAAGCTCATCTTCACAGTTTTTGTTTTTATTTGGTACTGTAGCATGAAAATGGTGAAAGTAAGAAAATATTTGCTTCAAGCAGACTCCAAACGCCAACCCAAACCCCAAGAAAGATGAGAAAAGAAGAGTTGATTCAAAGGCATCTTAAAAAAAATGCACATGTTTGCACAGGCACCATGAACGAGCTAAGGCTGCTGTAAGTACCTAAGCCAGGAGATGGCAGCAAAGAGTAAAAAAGTTACAAATTCCGTACAGATTCTTTTAAACTCACGTAAAAAGCAATAGTAAGGTTTTTTTCCTTGTCAGTTATCTGTTCTGTGAATTTGCTTGTATCCAAACAAAGCATTTTGAACAATCACGTGTTTGTGGAATATTAATAAAGAAGTAGAGTGTATCTATTTTTTAATATCCATCTAAATTTTTAAGGCGGGATTATTTTCAAGCTTAGCCAAAGAAACTTTACTTTGGCAAACAAGTGGCCACAAACATGAGATGAACAAAAAGCCTGCTTAAATTAAAATCATGTAAATGAATATATTCTTCATGATACAAAAGCTACTTACAAGCCTTTGACCCGACAGCACCTCCAACAAAGCCAAGAGCTTCACCCCATCCTTAATGTCCTCGAAAAGATCGTTGACTTCGAGCGGTGGTTTATGCTGCAAGACAATACAGTAGTAAGACAGACTGCAGCATCCATAACGGCAGACAAATGATTCTCTGCCCCCTTCTGTTTACCACCGAGACCCGACTGAATCGAATGGGTGGGAGGCGTGCGAAAGGGCATTGGTATGCTAAACCGTCGCCAGTGCGGAGAGGCCTAACCAAATGCTGCCAGTGACAAACAGGCATGTTAGCAACCAGTGCCCAAGGCCTTCCTGCTGCTCAAAAGATGCTGTCGTTCTCTCAAATGGCTGGACGCCCAGTCCCGAGGCTAAGGCTGACTTCCTCTAACTCATGCTGTCCCTGTATTGGCAAATCGCAAATTCACAGGAATGCTCAGGCCACGGACGGGAATTTATTTAGTGGTGTTATGCTTGAATCAAAAAAACTTTCACTCTCCTTTGTTCTAAGACATCTCGCAATGCAGTAGGCAGGCTAGAGAGGACGAAAAGTGTCACGAAGGGAGCGTCTGCACAAGAGTTAAATACAAACGCAGTAAAATTGCATCAGAGCCACAGAACATGTATTGGTGCCCATCTCAGCTGATGTCTGCTTCACATAAGACCAGGTCCAAGATGTTAAATACAGCAAATCATATTTTTTAATATATATTTTAAAAGGTTATCACATTTTTTCTAATTAAATTATTAAGTAAATGTCTTATTTGCTTTATTAATTATTCATTATTAAGTTTTTTGGGGGGATGCTAATTTAGCTCATTATTTCTGGCAGCATAGTTGGTGTGTTACATTAACTACATAAAGCCTAAGAACAAACCCTAATTTACCCTAATCCCCTAACCCAAAACCATAGACCGGTGGTTAACAACCTGTGGCTCAGGAGCCACATGTGGCCCAAGTGGCTCCCTGGATCTTTGTCAAAAAAGTTTTGTAATTGAAAAAAGGAGGGATGGAAACACATTTTTTTTAAATATGGTTTCAGTAGGAAGACAAACACGACACAAAACATTTTTAACATTTAACAAATCAGTAAAAATGTTTACAATAAATATTAAACGACAAACTTTTATGTATGAATCCCCTTCCTGTTTTTATTTTAAAAAGGCTTGTAATTTTTTTTTGTGGTTCAAGCCATGTTTTTGTTGTTGTTTTGTTAATATGTCATGGCTGTTTTGTCATATTTTGGGTTGCCAATCCTTGCTATAGACCCAAATGAAACCCTAACCCCAGGTTCCAAAAATTACAAAAAGTTATTTTTTCAACAGAATTAAAAATTATATAGGCTTTGAAAAATTATTATTTTTATTCGGGGTTTGTACACCGTTTACATGGCCAAATTCAAGCACTTCTCAAGCACCTTCAAGGCCAATTTTGCAATTTTACTAGTACCTTCAAAGAAACAAATCCAGAACGTTTTTGTTGACTTTAATGACTAAAATGAAGCAGCGTTCTTGCTGTTAGCACATACTTTGTGCTATTTTGAGCTGTTGTTATCTATGATCTACGATCGTTTTGTGTCAATGGGCTACTAAAAACTGACATTAATTCTGCTATACTGCTTTAACAATGCACACACAGCTTGGCTACGTCAACACATTTTTAAAAACACGGAAAAGGTTCTTTGGGTGTTGGGTAATAATGAAGTTCAAGACAGAAGACAAAAAAAAAGTACTTTATGTGTAAAAAGCAGAAAAATGAGCCAAATCTAGTCTTATTTTAATTATATTGATTGATCCTAAGCAAAGTGCATTCAATCTTAATTTTAGAGACTGCTGATCTTTTGCTATTTTGTTATTGGGGCGGCAGTAGTTCAGGAGGTAGAGCGCTCGTCTTGGGATCAAGGGATCCCAGTTCGAATCCTGGCTCGTCCGTGTTACAAGTCGAAGTGTCCTTGGGTAAGACACTGAACCCCTAATACCCCCAATAAGCAGGTTAGCGCCTTATATGGCTGCAAGACCGCTATTGGGAAATGTGGAGCACATTGTAAAGCGCTTTGGGAAGTCATTGACTTGAAAAGCGCTATATAAAATGCATATCATTTCATTTCATTTCATTACTCATTTTAATTTATATTTTTTCAGAAGATCCATGTCTAAATTGGTAACAATAGAATTGCAATTTGTTATTTATTTTTTTGCATTTCATCCTTTGTTATAGCATATTTTTAGTTTTTGTTTTATAGTCTTGAATATTCATGGATTTTGTCTTCGACTTTAACTCTGTTCATGGTGTAAAAAACAAAAATTGTTTTGTATTTTACATTTTTTTTTTGTAGATTTTTAATTTCAATTTCATTAGTTTTTCAGGGATCCTTTGCAAGCCATATGATATTACACAATAGTAAATAATTTGGTGCATAATATTGCATTGTTATTATTGATGATACAAAATAGAGCTGTTCTCTTGGGATGCTCCCCTTGAAAACGCCATAATGACAAGCCACCAAAAGCAGGCATGTCGGCGTCATTTTTATGCACATTGTTTTTTTTTTGTTTTTTTTTCATTTATTATGTGGTCTATAATATCAGACTGCCAAGATGCATTTTCAAGCACTTCACCCAAATTTAAGCATTTTCCTGATCTTGAAAGGACATCACTAAAATTCAACCATTTTCAAATATTTCAAGCACCCATATGAACCCTGATTATTATATATTTGCTTTAGGAGTAAAATATTGCAGTTATGTGAACAATTGGAATACATTATCTAAACAATGAAAATGACTGTATGAAGCTAAAAAGTCTGTCAGCCTGCTACTGTCTCTCTCTAGTCCTGGAAAAATAAAAACATCGAACGACGACGGAAAAGGCGTCACAGTGGAAAAAACTGCAGGGAACTGAACAGAGGTGCTAAGTCATCAAAAGTGAGAGGAAATAGATACAAAGCAAAATGTGGAAAACTTCACCACCCAAGGAAATGGTTGCCTGATAACGCTTTTAACTTTATAGCCCCGCCCCCTTAACTTTTAATGCAAAAGTGTGCAATTCCTTGCTACTTTTTTTGTAGAAGACCTAAAGCTGTTGCCAATTAGCTTTTGATTGTGCAGCATAGTTTCAGTGTGATTAATAAACAAACACAGACACTGTCTAATTTCCAACGAGACTCTCAAAAGCCCAAAACTAACCAATTCATCCTTGAAGTGGCGCAGCCTGCACATACAATATGTTCTATTTTTTGAAGCGAATCGACAACCCGCAGGGAAACGTCCTGGCCCTGTTGTTCTCCATCTGCATCCCTGAGGATGCTCTTCCAAGTTTGGGAGAAAATATTTAAATAAACAAATGAGACCGCCAGTCATTTGACCTTTATTTAAAAGGGGGTGCATTTCCACCCGCCACAAACATTATAAAGTGATGCCATTACGCAGAGTCGTTTGTACATAATGGCACCATTATTAGCGCCAGTTACAGTAAAGGGATCTCGTGCAAGCGGCAAAATGTTTCACTGCGGAGTTCTGAGCCTTTTAGGAAGCAGGGTGATCTTACTCGGGTACACAGTGAAAAACATTTAAATTACTGAAATTATTGGTACGAAAAACATCCAGGCCAAGATAATATCAAAAATGACAAAAATCAATATGTCGGTTATTTAAGAGCACAAAAATAGTCTCTCTTGGTCTGTCGCAAATGAGTGGGAGGTGTAAGAATCAATGACGAGCAAAGTGAGTCATTTTCTTACTTTAGCCAAGTGAGAGTTGATCCATTTGGTGAAAGTCCTCTTTTGCACAGCTTCCTGCTCATCTGCGACCAAAAACACCAAACAATGTCAGAAAACACAATTTCATTTAATCTGCTGTATTTTTAAACTTGGTACTTAGTCTCCAAAATATCAAACAAGAGACAACTCAAGCTAGTTCTTTATTATTTTAACAAAGCTCAAAGTATGTAAACATAAATATGGCTTATCAATATTCAAACAGCAAAGCTGCTGTCAAATGTAATAACATTATCACTCATCACGCAAACAATTAGAAGAGAGACAGAGAGAGAGAGACAGAGGAAAAGACAGAGGGAGTGAGAGAGAGAGACAGAGACAGAGAGACACAGAGAGAGATAGAGAGGGAGAGAGAGGGAGAGAGCATACACATTTGTAGCGTTTTACAATCACATGGGCCTATACAGGAAATCAAATATGCACCATATTTTTGGTGTATAGCGTGTGTCATGTCCTGCACGGTTGTCATAGCGCCCAGCTGGCCGCGCCCCTCGACACCGGCTGAGACGCATTGGACTGATTGCTTTTGGAGTACTTAAACGCTCCTTTTGGGACTGCCCGCGGCCAGATCATTGCTTAACCTTGTGGAAAACCTGTTCATGCCTGTTTGACCTGAGTAATGCCTAGATTGTAATTTTGCCTGCCTTTGAACCTGCTTTGTTTTGTTTTTGGTCCGTTTGTGTGTTGGACAACTTTTCTTTCCTAATTAAAGTGACAGATCGTCTACGCATATGAGTTCCGACTTCCTGCTTCCCGGTCTGCTTCCTGACAGAATGATCTGGTGTATAAAGCTCACCCCTATTACTTTTTAATTGAAAATCAATAAAAGAAAAAAAATACTTTTTTACTCAGCTGAATTTAATCATCGTAAGTGACAAACATAGTTGAATATGTGCAGCCATGATTAAAATCATTTAATCACAACCACAACTATAAGCGAATTACCAACACCGAATTTACAATATATTTTTATAATTTGAAATATCCTTAGACACACAAAAGAATTGTTTTCCTCGTTGTGCTTGTTTAAGTTATTTTGATCTCTCAGTACAACTTTATGTTTTCTATGTTCATCTCTGGTACCAAGAATAAAAATAGTCTGATAACGAAATTAAATTGAACACCTTTTCACATGTCATCTATATCACTGGTGGTCTAGTGATTAACATTCGGGGCTCTCATCTGGGTGAATTCCCACGTATCTAATGTTTTGTGGAAAACCTAATGTATAATGTGCACCCAAACTTTGAGTTGTTTTTAGGTAGAAAGAAAGAACTTTGTACATAAACAAATGTGGTATTGTACAATTAAGTATTATGGCCAATGACAAAAAGTAGTTTAGAGACCCATCTACAAATGGTATTTGGTAATATCGACGATGACTTCCAAATAATAGGTAGTGTATTGGTATGAGTTGGAAAAAAAGTGGCATGGAACATCCTTAAAAAGGACAAACAGTACAACCTTTTTTATGCTTAAAGAAGTACAATAAAAATAAAGTTTGATTGAGCATGAGGAAAACATGCAAACTCCAAATATGAAGGCTGGAGGTGAGATTCAATGTCCAAACTATGAAGCAACCATGACCACTTCTGAACTGGTGTGTCCGAAAGCGAAATTGCGTGAACTGCCATCCTGATTAAAATGTACAGTAAGCGTGCATTTTTCATCATTGAGGATAGCATGACGCAGCTTTATAGCTCACTTTTGACTACAGCAGTAATGAACATACCCCTTTGACGCCCCTTCCCCATCCGTACAACCATCCATCCATCCATCCTTATATAGCATAAGGTTAATTAGCCGTCAAGGAGAATTGCAGCAGTGAGCCTGCAGCAGCGCCAACATGCTTGTCTCAAAAGGAGGTCACATCAGGAGATTAGAGCCAACCTCCTTTGTGGTTCTATTAATGCAACCAAAAGGCCCCTTGAGCATTATGCAGCAGTGTTTTTCATTTTTTTTTAACTCCAATCCTTCTGATTTTCCAGCGATACAACGTCTACAACATGCATGGGGTGCCCGCCGGAGCGTCAACAGATGCGCTGCGCGTCCATCAACCAATGAGAACACACTCACATCTAATCACAACCTCGTAAAGAGGAGACACTGTGGGCTCACCTCGCAAATACTGAAAGAATCCCGTGACCAGATTTATAGAGGTCTTCCCAGCAGCAACGTCCTTGAAGTGAGCCATTCGACAGACCCATGAGTGAAAGAAGTAACATCCACAGTGGGTTCCCCTGCACCCCCACCCCTCCCTGCCAAAAGCAGGAAGCGGCACGGAAAAGAGCTGGCTAGGATGAATATGAGCCTCCCTCCTCTCTCAAACACAATCAAGCACTCTCAAACGGTTGATTTATGATCCCATCCTTCCCCGTGGCTGTGGCATTCCCATCCAGAGGAGCCATGGATGTGGATGCAAACAGCCCCCGCTGCGGTGCCGCGTCACCAACACGGTGCCGTGAAGAGCTGGCTACACATCGCCGGCTTGTCCAATCGGCAGGCAGGAGGAAGGAGGCTGGAGGTGATGAGGATGGCGATGATGTCACGTGATTTGGTTCACTCAGAGGCTCGCTTAGCTAATCCTCCATGACTGATTATTCACACTGCCAAAACAAATTAATGCGACTTTGGGGGAACAAACTAAACGATGAGAAATTTGTTCATTGAGTTTTTTTTCTTCCGGTGTTGAACTAAGGAGGACAAAAAAATAAAAAAATAAAGTGAAACTAAGAATACATATAAAATTATAATCATTCTTATCAAGAGTAAATGATACCATTTTTTGGTGGACAACAATACCAATACTCAATTGCTGAAAAGTCATTGATATAACAAAACTAATACTTAGGTACAGAAAATTTCTCCCCCTCCTCTCATTATTTGAATTAAATACCTAAATTCTTTTTTTTTAAATGACAAATAATGAATGAGACCATAGTATCAATGGCCGATGTGTGAGACTTTTGTAGGTACTGATACCTTAAACCTAGGGCCACCAGGCCGTATCAGGCCCGCCTACTAATTTATTCCCGCCTGTTAGACGATACTAAAAGAAGCATGAAGAAAAAAAATATATTTATTAATTTTATGATGCAGATATTGTCAGATTGATTTAATTTTTCTATATAATTCCACATTAATTTTAAATTGTATAAATTATCATTCTGATTGTATTTTATTTTAACACCTTACTTTTTTTGTTTTTGATACCTGCGTTTACATATTCTTTAATATATTTTTATCATGTCAAAAAGTCTGCAATGTTTTTATTTTTTCATTTTTACACTACCTTTATGGAACTGAATTGAGAACAAGGTTAAGAGAAGAATAATTAATTGATGTGGTGGCTAGTCCACCATCTGCTCCCACTCTGCTATTGTGACAGTAAGTGAGACACCCCCACCCATCTGACTGATGCGAGAATCCCAATGTAGCTCATAGTCTTCTTCTTCTTTCTCAACTTAAGACCCCATACGCGATAGAGAGGGAAGCGGGGGAGAATTTTTCCTTTATTCTTTAAAGACCACCGGTGAGCTAAAAGCTTTTACGCTATAAATAGATCAGAGCTTCTGATTCTATTATTAGTGCTCTGGATTTAAATTACCCACAAAAACCTCTTAGAGTAAAACATTAGAAACAGTCCCGAATCCCAAGGTTTAATTTGGAGAACACATTTTGAGGAGTTTTAATGTTTTGACACTAAAGTTAAAACATAAGATGCAAAGCCACAAATCTGAATTAAACTATTGCAAGAAGTAAAGTAAAGGAAGTCCAGGTGTTATGAGAATTGTATCAAACTGAAGAAAAAAAACTGTTGAAAGTTAATAATAACAAATACAAATATACTGGTAAAAGTTGTAACTTAATAGAACTGTTCACAATGTTCCAAAAAATATTTTATCATAACACTAAGAATTGTGTTATTATAAATACATCTTTTTATATGACCAAAATGTTTAAGAAAATGGTGCAATCTTTCAAAAATGGTAAAAATCTGAGAAACATGTTGAAAAATTGTTATAATAGAGGGAAACGTTGGAGCATTTTTTTCTCTTTTAAGTCTTTTATTACATGTTCATCCCGAAGTGCCATGTCTAATCTCGTTGTAAACAATGTACACTACGTTGCTAACAATTGCAATTAAGACAATCCTATTCTATTAATTTCAATTGAATTCTATTCTATTCTGTACTATTCAATTCTGTTCTGTTATCTTCTACCTTCAAAGAGGTGTCGCAACGCCAGTCGTAGGGAGGCATGAGGTCACCAAAACCCCAATTGCAACCAAGTGCCAAGCAGATGGGCAATGGGTACCGATGTTATAAGTGTTAGATATGACTCAGCCGAGGCTCGAATCGGCGACCTTCCAGTTTCGGGGCAGGCGCCCTACTCCAAGGCCACCAAGATGTATTTTTTTCTTTTTTTTTTAAAGGACGATGTGAATTATTTGACCACTGCATCACTGTATTGTGTAGTGCAACCAAAGAGGAAAATAAACTATAGAGACTCAATGTGACTAAGCTGCACCATTTCCCCCCTAATTTTTTCGCCCAACCTTTCGCAACGTTTTTGTTTTTTGGGGTTACCGTAGCAGTAAGAGTACCTGACAATAATGTCAGCTCCCTCTAAGTGAGGCTCATTTTATGTAATATAAATGAAAAATCCTCCACTGACAAGTATTAAAAAAATGCACATTTGTTTGATAGTTCTTGCATTTTGGGCTATTATTTAAATCAATATTGTTTTATTCATGAATTATGTTTATTACCACTAAGACGCGATAAATAAAACACATTCCCTTTTCAATATGATTGGGATTTGATGGAACCTTCAATCACACTATGCATTATTGTGCCTGCTGTTGGTGACAATGCTTCACTGATTGGCTGTCAACTATCACATGCAAATATGTACAGGAGCTAAAATTTTAGTTTAAAAAAGTATACAAAATCAAAGCAACTATGGCACTCTCAAAAATCCAATTTATCAAAACATTGCTTTTCAAGCGGACAGCACGGCGGCGCAGTGGTTAGTGCAGGTGCGGCACAGTTCTGAGGTCATGAGATCGAACCTCCTGTGTGGAGTTTGCATGTTCTCCCTCGTGCTTGCGTGGGTTTCCTCCGAGTCCGGGCACTCCGGTTTCCTCCCACATTCCAAAAACATGCATGTCGGGTTATTTGGCCGATTCAAATTGTCCCTAGGTGTGAATGAGCGAGCGAATTGTCTGTCTCTGTGTGACCTGCGACTGGGTGGCAACCGGTTCAGGGTGTCCCCTGCCCACTGCCCGAAGATAGCTGGGATGGACTCCAGCACCCCCGCGACCCAAGTGAGGATAAGCAGTGCAGATAATGGATGGATGGATGCTTTTCAAGCAAGCCTAATGATGTATAATGTGTGTAAAAAATGTGCCAATTTCTGACGAGGTGTTCTGACATTCCTTCCTACCGATGCCAAATGCATGCGTAGTCACGCGCACAGGCTGAACGCAATTCGCTGAGTACCTAAAATTTGCTTTTTTATTTAGTCGTATTTGACACTTTCACTAATGTTTTCGGACAAAGGTTTTAATCCGAGCATGTTTTTCTGTAGTAGCTTTCTATGGTGTTTGTTGACTACGGTAATCACTGTGTATGTATGCGTGCCAACCCTAGATTTGTATCATCAGTAAAAGTCCTATTTGCAATAATTCTTTTGGGCTGGTTTCACTTGATTATAAAGTCAGGTCCGCCTTTTGTAGGACGTCTTGACGTTAGAGCAGAACACCGGTTCAAACTTAGAACGAGTTATCCAAGCAAACTCTTCGCAGACATATCAAATAGACCCTCGGCGTTAAGCGAACAGCACAAGCACATCGAATTAACTAACCCAAAGGACAATATCAACATCAGAGTGGCAATTGGAAGAGAGCAAAACGCTAAAGCGCGAGTAATGGACCACTTAAAATGATCACCGTAAAGATGAGACATCTCTCTCGCTCGACAACTCACTCACTCATCTGCTTCTGATCCATTAGTTCTTTTCATGCACAAGTGCCTCCATTTTGGTTCTGACATGGAATTAACAAAGAGGTCAGGTAGGAGATAAAGCGGACAGCCCAGCACATGTTAATGACACATTAGGATGATGACGTCACGCAGATGGTTTGGAAAATGTTCATAGGATATTCTTATTTTTTTTTAAATACATTTTTCTTACTGAATTTTAATTTCCTAAAACAGAGAAGTAAATTATTTTGTTAAATTTAAATAATATTATTCATGTGACGCGGTCTTGTCAAACCAGGCAGAGATGACATCTTAGCAGAGCAACACTGCTATCTAGTGGTACTTTTTATCGACTGCAAAAATTAATTAAACCTTGAATGACACGTTATGGTATTTTACTGTTTTGTTGGGTTTCCCTTTGTTTCTTTTATCAATTATACTACCTTTATTAAAAAAATATGCATTACTCTTTTAATGCTGTTGCTTCTTTTTTTAACTATGGAAGGTATTTGGATCCCCAAAACAATAAAAAGAGGCTAAGTGAAAAGTGTCTCCACTGTTCCTTATGAAACCTAATTTGATTTGGATTCATAAAATAATTATTCATCCAACGATCCTATTTCCCCCATCAAATAATGTAATTGTGCCGTATTTACATTCTTGTTTTAAGTGAGGTCAGCATGAGGCTTGTCTTGAATTCAGTTGTTCAGATTGGGACCAGTTCACTTGTAAATGAATTCAAGACTCATTTCTTTCTTTATGTTTTTTGTCATGTGCTAGTTGAGAAACTTTTGTGGTTTCAGTGCCAAAGTGCTACCCCTGCATTTGCTTTGACTTGTTTCCTGTAGAAACCTCACCTCCATTTATCATGCCAAGACAAAATCTATTGTATTATACAGTCCAATACATTATAAATAAATGTAATAACAGAGTACTAATATAAGGACGGCAAACTATTGCTCAGGGGCCATTTGCAGCCGAGCAACGATATGTCAGCGGCCTGCAGGACAGATAGTGCTAAATTTTACAGGTCTTAATGAAATTGTGATTTGTAAATTACAGTATATTATGTATGTAGCTTTCAAAAGAAAAAAATGGGGATCTGATTTGAATACACCCAAGGAAAATGGCATAAATGTATGTTGGGAATTTAATTGTCTAACCAATGTGTCAATCAATTCCTAATGTCTAAAGATATTTTAAGCCGAAGTAGGTAATGTAATGTTGTTTTACAATACAGTACCTCATAGGTTGTCACAAGCTATGGACCATGAAAAAAAGCTTGCAATTGGCAATTAAAACATCAGAGGCTAAGGCCATATTGGATATAATCTGTCTGTCCATTTTACAAAGGGAATTATGGAGAAAAAACAACTAATTAGAACAAAAATCGTCAAACAATGCAGGAATGCTTTTAGGCTGATTTTTTTTAATCTGTCTGCATTGTCATGTGTTTTGGAGTACTGCACATATTTTTTTTTGTTTCACTGGACGGTTCTGGATATGAGTTAATGTTTGTGTGTAATTGTTTCATGAGTGGAATATGGGAGCAGTTTTGGGTACGTTAAACAGGCTTTATAGTTTTCAAGTATCTTGTTTCAGACTGATCGTGATGTTACTGTAATGAGTATATCTTGAAATATCTTGAATTCCAAGGTATTAAGCTTTCAAATGATATGTTGCATGACGTCTTTCAGTGACTGGTTACATCGTGAAGGCTGTTAAGCAGTTAAAAATGTTTCCCAAAGCTGATTATTGTTATTAAAATTTTAAACAAAAATAAAGACACACCTACAAGCAATTCTGAATGTGTTTCGAAATGTAGTAATAAAAGGACATTGTGTATTATTTAATGTCCGTGGTAAAAAAAAAACTTCATTCATTTAAAGAACAATATTGATTTGAATAAAAGCAAAAATACACAAACTGTGAGTTTAAAAAAATATATTCAAAGGTCAAGACAGGTGTCTTTGTTTTACATAATTAAACTGAATTTAATTCAGTTAAATGTTCTCGATTGTCATTGATAACAATGTTGTGTAACATTGTATGCAACAAGATTAGACATGTAATAAAGACTTTAAAGACAAAAATAAGATAACCAAGAGGGAGTTTACATGATTGTCTGCCATCTTGCTGCTAAAGGTAGACCCCAAAACCAAAATCTTTGTAAAACGTTGAGCAGAACGAGAAGAAAATGTATCTAATTTGGTCATTTTGAGACCCCGTGGTTTGTATTCATCCATGTGTATTGTATTGTAGCACTACACAATACAGCATATTGTTAAAATCCTACACAGCTTCCCTTCAAAAAAGCCATTGATTATCGGTAGTGTTTTCCAAGAGCAGGATTTCATCCGTTATAGTATCGGTAGGAAAACAGTTACCGTGCATAACTATCATTTAGAGAAAAGTCCGCCGGTCCGTAATACAGTACTGTTGAATAGGCTGTGTTCACCTTTTCGAACGACTGAGCCATTTTTCACATAAAATGACAGGAGAGAAGTTCCGCATTGTGGTGAAGTTACCACTTCCATACGTATGCATCAATACAACTTTCGCACACTTTGAGTGTGAGCTTTTCTTTTCTCGTTCATTTGCTACCTGTCTACTCTGGTGTCACCTTTACACCATTTTGTGTTTGACTGCAGATGTGTGTTTTCATTGTGTGTTTGAGTGACTTGAGACTGGCCTGCAGCCCAGACACTGAATCAGCAGCCCACTCCTTTGCAGCACCAGTAGCACAGCAAAACTCATGCATTCAAAAGCACACAGATGCAGAAAGTCAAATAGGATAGACACTCACCCTGCAGTTTTTGCATCACGTTTGCGAGGTCCGCACATCCTGTGACAGTACGCCTCGGACAGGCCATAAAGATGTCTTTGAGGGGTGTGTGACTCTTATGTGTTAAATTGTCAGTGGATGTGTGAGCGTCTGAGTGTGAAAGTGATGCTCCGGTTACGTCATGATCCAACGTCCAATGGCTGTCATTCTTCCGTTCACTACCTGTAGTAGACAAATGTTTGGTATTACGGTGCTCTTTTTTATTTAAATGATAAACATTTTAACTGTAAGACAAAGAAATAAAACAGTTAGCCTGTACACTATTAAATATTAGTTCTTAGTTATCCGTGTCTTGCAAAAACTGTTTGGGCAATTGGGTTGCCCATGGTCCAAAAATTTTTGTGCGTTTTTTTTGCTATTTATTTCCCTTTTATTTTATTTGTATTTGTATGTGTGTGTCTTGCTGTCGGTCACCCCTCTTGAGGGATATGACCAAGGTAGATAGATAGATAGCTATCCCTGTATTTTATAGGGGTTTGTTGATCACTTCAAACTGTGTATGCCGTTTAACATTTTTTTTTACAGGGATTTTTTTTTTCAACTCATTTTTGTTAGACCACCCTCGTCTTGCCCATTTCAGCTGCTATCCCGATTGTCTCAGTTACTCTTAAAATATGACAACATCATTATGGCTCACTGATATTGTCACAGTATTAGACATAGTCCGTCTTGCTGTGAGTAAACAGGTGCCGCGTTGTGTTTGTAAGGCTTTTCTTATTTCTTTACAAGAGGAATTGCAATCATTAATAAGGAGAGCAATTACCTGAGGTTGTCAAGTATGTAAACACCTTTTATTAGTAACTGTAATACCGTGCACCATTGTTTATCGCGGGGACTACATTCTTAAAAGAACATGTTAAAGGTGAAGTCTGGGATGAAAAAATTATCAAACTATGAAATACACTATTATACGTTGAAACCAAAGAACCAACCCTTTTAACAAGCCTGAGCATCCATCCATGCATCCATTATCTGCACCGCTTATCCTCAGTAGGATCGCAGGGGTGCTGGAGCCCATCTCAGCTGTCTTTGGGCAGTAGGCAGGGGACACCCTGAACTGGTTGCCAGCCAATCGCAGGGCACACAGAGACAGACAACTCATTTGCTCATTCACAACTAGGGACAATTTGGACCGGCCAATTAACCTGACATGCATGTTATTGGAATGTGGGAAGAAACCGGAGTGCCTGGAGGAAACCCACGCAAGCACGGGGAGAACGTGCAAACTCCACACAGGAGGTTCGATCTTATGACCTCAGAACTGTGCCGCACACGCGCTAAGCACCCAGCACCGCCCTGCTGCCCAGCCTGAGCATTCGTTCAACAAATAAAAGTACTGTACACTCAAACTGTAAACATTCTTATTATTACCAATACTTACTGGCCTAGGAACTGTTTAGCCAATCACAATGCATGGAGAAAATATGCGAAGCAGCAAGACGACGATGAACCCGTTCTAGCGATGGATTACTGTTTTATTATAACTGTTATTATTGTATTTATCTATAACAAAACACAAAACATATTTTTTTTTTTTAAGATTTTTTTTTTTAGATTCCCATGTAGGGGTTTGTACAGTATATTGAATTAGAGCATGTCAAATAACACTTGTATAGCCCATAATTAGTAGCTGTTTTTTATATACTTTCAATTAAGTGTAGGGCATTTTTAGACAAGCAGGTGCACAAACTGTATCATACTTTTAGTTTTAATATCATACTTTTAGTTTTAATAGTTTGATAAAGAAAAAAAGATAATTACACCCACTCTTAAAGTTTACTGATAATGAAAAACTAGCTTAAACTGCTATTATTAAACATCTAGCACACGCACCCCAAAAAAGCTTCTAGAGTGATAACGTTTAAGTTTACGCGCATAAACGACAACATCAAGAAGTCATGTGTCGACGTTTGACGATTGAAAAAAAAAGTTCCATCCAGTTGAGAATGACAAAACACGCAAAGTATTGTATAAAAACGTGAAAGTTTTGTTTTCTCTTACGTAGTTCAGCTCCCTCGTATTTGTACACCGGAAGTGAGTCTGTTGCCTGGTTACCATGGCAACGCCGGGCCGTAGTTCCACGTTCTTGCATTGTTCGGTATTTTATTGCCATGTTTACGTGCATGAAGTTTTTGTTAAGAAAACCTTTTTAAACATCTTCCAAAAAACTAACGTTTGCTACTGTAACACATTGAAAAAAAGACGATTGTCTACTTTATTGATATATAATTGAACATAGTTAGGCCTTTTTAAAAGTGGAAGAAAATACTTTTCATCCCGTGATACAACAGGTTTGCTACAAAATAAATGCACTTTTAAAAAGAAAACACAGTCAAACACTCATCTCATCTCATCTCATCTCATTAGCTGCACCGCTTATCCTCAGTAGGGTCGCGGGGGCGCTGGAGCCCATCCCAGCAATCATCAGGCAGTGGGCAGGGGACACCCTGAAATGGTTGCCAGCCAATCGCAGGGCACACAGGGACAGACAACTCGCTCTCTCATTCACACCTAGGGACAATTTGGACCGGCCAATCCACCTGAATTGCATGTCTTTGGAATATGGCAGGAAACCGGAGTGCCCGGAGGAAACCCGCGCAAGCACGGGGAGAATATACAAACTCCACACAGTAAGTCCGGTAGCTGGATTTGAAACCACACAGGAGGTTCCCAAGACCTTAGAACTGTGCCGCACACGCACTAACCACTGCCCCACCATGCTGCCCCCCAGTCAAACACTATCATTTTTATTTTTTTTCAAATATCAAAAGAGCTACAAAAAAAATATCAACTTCTGGAGCACACAAATCCCTCAACATATGCTAGAAAATGAAACAAAACTTTTGTAAGAGTTTATAAAACTGGTGGAAATCTGCAAAGCCTGATGATTGTGTCACGACTAGAACAGAATCAGGACCCAAATGCGTAGTGTTAACCACAAGTTTATTGATGGAAAGAGAAAAGGCAGCGCCCGCGATTAGCTGCTCGCTGGACGCTGGAAGCAAGCCGCTCACACAATCCGATCAAGATCCGAATACGGAAGTGGATCTTCCGGAGCGGGAGATGGCGGTGCTAAGGAGGGGAAAAAAACAGGTTGATAGCCGGACAGGAGAGCAAAAATGTGGTCAGGATCAAAAACAGGCTAGCGAAAGGACTGGGCTTAAAAAGGACAGGGAACCAATCAGGTAGCCCGCAGTGGCTGGTGCCAAACGAGCGGGCACAGGTGTTCCTAATCATTCATCATGACAGTTGTTGCTCATCCAGTTTTGCAAATATTGAAAGCTCGGCGACTATTTTAATGTGAAAAAAGTCAACACCAAAAAACATTTCTACCTTTTTGGGGAAAATATAAAATGTAATTTTAAAATGCTGGGTCTTGCATACAGGGTTAAAGACACACAAGTTTAAACTTTATTGGACACTCAAAATAAGGAGACCTAAAATTAAAGAGGATGTGGGAGAATGCAAAAAACTAATGTTCTCGGAGTGATTACCCGAAAACGTGAGAGTGACAGGTGCAGTGATGTGTGATATTGTGCCGATAGAATGCCCATCTATAGCCTGAAGAGCTAAGGGACGTCAATTGGGATGAGAGGGATACCAGCCATGCGAGCCAGGGATATTAAACTCTCATCTGCCCCAAAGTCAATGAGGGCGCCCAAATCTATGTGTTGCTGTTCCAAGGAAATGGTCCCCGGGAAGAGACAGTTATGTTTAGAAGTGGGCTGGGAGACTAAAGTCTGGCTCACCAGAACCGTCCCTAGTGGTGAGCCACCCCTTTTGGGCACGTCGGGCAAGCACGGATGAAATGCCCAGGTTTGCCACGATCGAAGCATAAACGATCTCTCATGCGTTGGTTACGTTCTTCGAGCAACAATCGCAATCTTCCCAATTCCTTGGGTTCTACAGGTCAGTCTAAAGTGTGCTCTAGGAGATAGTTCTTTCTGGGGATCGAAATGAGAGAATTGAAATGGGACTGGCGTAATAGTTCTGTTATGTATTTTGGAAGAGCCACTACTGCACAAACTCAGAACGGAAGATGGTGGAGAATGAAATCGTCAAACAATTATATTATAATTATAATTATATTGGCGACTGTTTGAGCTACAGTTTGTACCTCAGAAGAGCAGTGACCAAGAAATCTGTAAGGAGTGACATATGAGGAGGCGCATCTGTCAGGCAGGCGCTGGAAATGATCAAGGAATTAGTATAAGTATACAATTTATCTTAGGCAAACTTGATATAACCTGGACTGGCGTCAACTAACCATACTGGTCAACAATTACGTGCTGAATGGTTAGTCCAAGCTGTTTTTATCCTCTGCTGGGATTACCTCATGTGCAGTCCATTCTCAAGGTTTCTTCATTTTCCTCATTTTGAAGTTTTTGAGTTTTTCCTTGCCCTCGTGTAGGTTTTAGATCAGGGGATGGTGTAACATAGTCTGTGGTTTGCAATAATCTGTGGTCTGTGCAGCCCTTTGAGACTCTTTGTGGTTAGGGGTTTACAAATAAACATGACTTGACTTCACTTGACTCTGCTGCCTTGACGAGGAAGGACTGCAACTGGTCGGATTGGGTTCTCCCATCTGCGCCTCGTTGGGGAGTCACACTAAATAGTTGATTACAATTTAGCCATGATACCACTTTGCTATGATGTCACAATATAGAGAAATTCTCATCAATATTCAATATACTAAATACATCATTCTTTATTCGTTATATGTCTAATGTTATAAGCAAACAGCACACAATGTAGCCTTCTACCAACACTGCAGCTTTGGCGTTTTGGAACAGGAATCAAGTGAAAAACAGCAACAATAGAAGGAAATCCCCACAGACCTGAGCGCTTGATAGCCAACAGAGGCTCCAGAGGCACTCCAATTTAGGAACCCTTTTTTATTTACGACACATTTTAATGGAAATTATCTTGAAAAGCATCAAATGCAACAAAAAGGGGCTGAGGGGAGGCCATTTTTTTCTCAAGATGTGCAATGATCCAGTACGGAGGAAGTTATGCCAAAGGAAAACAAAGGCTACGTGGTTTGTTAGATAAGCTATGCTAATTTTAAAGAGGGGAAGGAAGCATGACCGCAAAGTTTCCTCCACACCAACTGGACCAAGTTCAAGAAGCAGAAGCTTGTCTGGAAGGTATAGGGACAACGCTGGGAGAAATGGCACAGAATGAAACGCATCCTTTTTTACAAATACTCAAATCCTTTAATACAGGTAAGCTTGCGTCTAATTGTCGGTTGTTTTTAATGCGGTATTTAAAAATAATGTACACGGGACAGACAACAGGATGCATTGTTGACCTCAGTGACTTTGTTGTGAGGTCAAGATTTTTAACCCGAGACAAACTGGCCCTAATCTCCATATATTGGTACTTGTATCAATAACTGATACCTGTATCAGCTGCCATTTGTTGCCATTTTAAAAAAAGCTGCAGAACAAGTTATCGAATAAAATATTTTGCAAAGTTAGACAGATTTCAGTGTCATGTGTATTGTAAGTTGGTATTTGTACCTGTTACTACTTAAAGTCAAGTTCTGCTATTTTTGATGATATAATTTGCAAGTTTTTATCTCAAAATAATACTTTGACATCACAAACTAAAATATAACACCTGCATTCCACACTAGTAAATGGTAAATTGTCTGCATACAGCGCTATTCAAGTCACTGAAGACGTCCCACAATGTGTTTCACTCTTACCCATTCACACACACACTCACACACTGATAGTGGCGACAGCCATGCGCGGCGCTTACATGCTTATCTCGCACATTGGGGATTCAGTGTCTTGGCCAAGGACACCTCGACATTTAACTTGGAGGAGCCGGGAATTGAACCTGTGACCTCTCGGTCTCAAGACAACACTCTAGTGACATGCATATTTTTTGTAACAGCCTATACTTTCAAATGAAAATAACTATACAGAATAAATAGACATACAACTTTTGATCACACATTTTTTTCCCTTTCAGAAAAAAACACACATTACTAAACCATAGTGAAGCTATAAATCTATTTTAGGCCCACATCATCGTGGAGGTGATGTAATGTTTTATGTAAGATGCTAACTATAGCGCCAGAGTCACGATTTTCTAAGACGAATGTTGGCGGGCTATGTGGGCTGGAAAAATGTAAGATTTTAAAATAGTCGATGTGAAACAAAGGAAAGCTTGGCAGTAGATGTTTTAGCACAGGTTTACAAAAATAAAAATGCCTTCAAATATTACTTTGGAGAACCATGAATAGTTATTAGTGCCTTTTATTCAAAATCTGCTGGTTAGCTAATACCACTAGACTAAATTTCTCTCAAATCAAGCAACATTTCTTCTAAAATACATTCAAATACAAAAACTGTATTAAAGTGCAAGTCAACCCTAAATGTTCACTAACAATGTTATGTTGAATGGGCCCTAAATAATAGACACAATATAGTTTTGGGATACTGTATGAGTTAAAAAGCTTTTGCCTGGGAGCGGCCATTTTGAGAGATTGGCACTCTGGCTTCAGATAATGACCAATCATGGTTTTGCTTCAGAAAGCATATGAACCGTGATTGGCTGAGTCCCTGGCAATATTATCATTGTCACCTCTCGACTCCAACTACTGCTCACAGTGAAAAACAAAATAGGTTGATTTTGCTTTCGAGAGTTTGTTTGATTACGGGTGGGAGAAGGTAGGTTATCAAAATAAAATAAAGGCTGTTCCTTGAAAGTTTTTTTTTTCTTTTTTTTTAACAGAATATTGTAGGCATAGATAAGTTGCAGACAAAATTGGGGCGGCAGTAGCTCAGGAGGTAGATCAAGGGATCCCAGTTCGAATCCTGGCTCGTCCGTGTTACATGTCAAAGTGTCCTTGGGTAAGACACTGAACCCCTAATACCCCCAATAAGCAGGTTGGCGTCTTACATGGCTGCAATACAAGGCCGCTATTGGGAAATGTGGAGCACATTGTAGAGTGCTTTGGGAAGTCATTGACTTGAAAAGCGCTATGTAAATGCAGATCATTTCATTTCATTTTCATCACAAATGCGCCAACGAAAAGGGCTTACTACGCTCTTATACTATCAAATGGGTTGTGCCTTGCCGAAATGAAATTGAAATGATTGAGATACTCACTAAACCGAAAATACTTGTTTAGTAAACCTTTTTCTAAATCGGTGATTGCAAGTACGGATGATAACACTCATGGCCATTTATAGCTACAAAATAAAGCACAACTGAATTCATGGAAAAGTTGTACAATCACAACTGAATAAATGACGTTATACAATTACGACTAAATAATTGATGAAGTTATAAATGACTGAAATCGTGACTAAGTTCTAAATAAAGAAATTATACAATCTTGACTACGAGATTTTAATACTAAAACAGAGTGGGTGCATTGTTTATCCTTAAAAAGTTAAAAATAAAATATTTTCTCTATTAGGTATGTGTTAACAATGTCCAATGGTAGGTAGGAGGGAAGGGAGTAAGGGTTAGGAGTGTGACTTTATGCTCTGCATTACAGTTTTTATAAGTGTAGCATTCAATGGTAAAAAGTATAGGAAAATACAATTTTAAATACAGTCCAAACGCCAAAATCCCCAAAAAGATTACTAAAGAAGAGTTTATCCGAACATATCTAAGAAATTCACATACGCATGAATATGGTGACTGAGGCTAGAATCATGACTTTAAGCCAAGAGATGGAGGAAGAGAGCAACAAAGTTTCCAATTTCGGACAGCACTCTACAAACACAATATTTGTCAGGAAATCATTCTATGATTCCAATTCAAAGACTGTCTTAACTTTCTTGCAGGAGACATGATTTTGGCTTTTTGTCTATCGGTGCTGGTAGGCCTGCTTCTGGGAGCCCTGGTCTACATCCTAATGACTTGGGCCTCCCGCCGCAGAGCCACCGCCCGCATCACTCGACGTTCCCGCAAGAAACTCAGCAAATCCTCACGCTCTCAAATCCCGCCCGAAGGCCAACTAGGCCTCTACCGTAGCACTTTTCTCAGCGTCTATCGCCAGCCCTCGCTGGAGCCGGTAGGACCGCTGGGGAGCAAACCCGGGCCTGATACGTCCACGTTTCGACCTCTGCCCAAGAAGGGATGTCTGGAGATGGGGGAGGACACCCAGGTTCCCGAGGACTCCACTGATTCGGCGGCCCTGGTTCCAGAAAAGCGGAACTCCTTCTGGCTGGGTGGAAACGGACTCAAAGGGTTCCTGCCAACTCAGACGCCGCCGCCTGCCTACAACAGCATCATCCACGCTTTCCAAGAATCATGCACTTGAAGCCAGCCACGGTTGACTAGACTTGAGATGCTATTGTAGAGGGGGGTCGTTACTCTCGAGACCATGTGAAGTCAATTGGAAGATTTGTTACGTAATACAGTAGGTTTTTGACATAAATGTGACCCGACTGACTGAATGGATGATGCATTTTTATAACTGTATTAGCAACAGCCCATGATAGTTTAACGCTAATGCCTGATGCCCTGAGTGGTTGAAACCATAACAGTAGCAGAGGTAAACTGGTCGGGTCGGGCCTAAATTGTCAATCATCACATTCAGGTGGGGCTGGGCTTCTTTTGCTGTGATTTTTTTTGTTTTTAATTATTCACTCGTTATTGTTCTTCTTTGTCTCTCTGCCTCTCTCCTTCCTCTAGTGGTCCAATTTTCAACCCATAAGAATGATTCGTTGATGATGGAAAACAACCTCTGCATACACAGAATTCTAAAACATGTATTTTTTTTATACAGTCTTGTTTAACTTAGATTTCGTTAAAAATGACAGGCTTTAATCTGTTGTCATAAATTACGTGTTTGCTTCGGGCTGAGTTAGGCTTTAATACCCACAGGCCTGCGTTAGGTCGGGCTAGATTTTTTCAGGCCTGATCTTAATTCTGAACAGTAAAGTTAGAATACCAATCTGTAGAGTTTTAATTGTGTATTTTAGTTAAATTGATACATGACTCACCATAGTACCAATAAATGGGACCTTAAAAAATACCAAGTTGTTTAAAACTTTAAGTAAAATTACAAGTAGTCTTTGAGCTCTTCTTTTCCATGTAGATTTTTAAAGGGGACAGTGTGTAATATTTAGTGCCTCCTAGTTGTACAAAAATACTTTTTAGTAAAAAAACAAAAACAAATAATCGACCAAGAAATTTGTATTGCTTTTACCTAAGTGGAATCCCTTCCTTAGTCACAGCCATGTTTGTCCACCCTGTTGTTGCTTGCTGTGGCAAATTTTGTTCGCATAAGACAACAGTACCATCTAGTGGTCAAATATTACACACTAGGGCTTTAAGGTAATTTCGGGCCAAATGTTTGTGTCAATTCCTGATCGTAGGAATATCCTACCATATTTTAAAATCCTGTGAATATATTTTGTCTCGTTGTTTAATCCGAAAACTTCCACGGCACTACATTGGCTACAAAAGACCAGGACTGTTTTTTATTAACAGGATTTGCATTCATCTCGGTTTTAGGAGATACATCTACATAATGTCAAAAGTCATCTTTGAAGATTTCACAAATCCAGCTTTGGCTTTATTATTTATATTTTAACTACTGTACACTCAAAATCGCATAGTGCTAGCATGGCTAAGTGATTAGCTCCTATGCTATGCATTAGCAAGGTAGCTGAATATTTTTGGGCTTACAGAGGCTAACAAAATAAAAAATATTCTTTACTTCTTTCCCGCACAGCATGTTTGACATGTGTATAAAATGTGTTTTGATCACTTAAAACATTGTTTCTTGTTATTTGTTTACCCTTTTAATACGGAAACTTTTCACTTTCACAGCTAAAATTTAAATTATTTTGGAAGCGAGATTTAAAAAAAAAATGATAATTTAAAAAAATGAATAGCCACACTTGCTTTTTGAACAGATTGGACACTAATATTCTATATCTATCTATCTCTCTACCCTGGTTATATCCCTCGAGAGGGGTGACCAACAGCAAGACAAACACATACAAAAACAAAGAAAATAGAAAAGGGAAAAAGTAGCAAAAAACACACACAAAGTTTTGGACCATTCCACACAGGAGGTTCGACCTCATGACCTCAGAACTGTGCTGCACACGCACTAACCACTGCGCAGCTGTGCTACCCCCAAGGTTGCCAGTTGAACAAAAAAAATGTTTTACTTTACTGTGAACCAAAGTCCTACAACAAATCTGACCAATTTGGATCTAACCACCCTAAAGAAAACAATCTAAACAGCACATAACGCAATTTGTGATATTTTACGGTTTGACTTGAAATTCGGCGATGTTAATGGCTTTAACTGACTGATGGTAATCCCCCCACGACGTTCCTCCCCCTTCCCCTCCCTATAAAATGTGCGCAAACGAGGGAGTGGAGCGTACTGCAAGGCAACCACCACGCTCGCTGCTGCCCGATCGCTCTTGGGTCGTTATCGTCTGCCTTCCTGGTACGTGCGACTGCATTGTGCATGTCCTTAGATTACACATTTTCATAATTCAAAACTCAAAATACACGTTATTTTATCTATTCCGGCGATAGAACATGCCTGCTGTTTATTCTCTCTCATTCACTCGCCACATGCATGCTCAGGATGTCTCTAATATGATCGTACTCGAGATGAAGACATATCTGCATGTGTGGGTAATTTGGTGTATGAATGATGATGTCACAACGGCATGTTAGGGCTGTGTTCGTACCCATGGAGACGGAGGCCAATTCTATCAATGCGGAGCTGCTGTTGCATAGGAACGCTTTTTTATAAAGGAAGGGAAAAAAACTGACTCAAGGTTGATGCTGCGGAATAAAAATTATTGCGCAACAGTGACATTGCACATCCCCCAGTTTACCGGATGAAAATAAATACTCTTCCTATTTCTTGTATCTAAATACTCATCTATTGTAACAGGAGCAAGACATAATGGGCTGGTGGCGTCAAACTCTGAATTGAAAGATCAGGAAACCCATCACGGTTTCTCTCTGATTGACGTAAGTAAAGAGCGGAGAGGGGAAAAAAAGCAGCAGATAGCCAGCATCCACCTTGAGGGCTTTTCATCTGAATGGAAACATGGACGCCTTCCACGGAGGCTATTTGACTCAACATGTCCAGGAGCTATGAGGTAATTTTTATTCTCACGCGTTTTGCACGTCACTCCGTGGTATTGTGGGCAAAATGTGTCCAAAATCAGAATTGACCCGATGATTTGAATATTTAGTTGAGTTGTCAGGAAAATCTAAACATGGAATGTTAATATCACCATGTTTTTGGACTGTAAAGTGAACCTAAAAATCCTGAATTGGCCAGAAATTTGAAGGTGCGCCTTATAAGCCAATGCACCTTATATACCCAAAATTATGGTGGATACAATATAAGATGAGACTGAGTATGTATACTGTACCACAGTATTTGTGCAATGATTGATTCATCGACAAACTTAGCTGACCAAAATTGCCAGACGTTGTATACAACAGGAATCAAACCCGGATCACTGCGGTGAGAGCACCAACATCTAACCACCATACCACCAGTGATACGGATGAAAAGTGTCAGGACCAGAACGGAAACACGACCCAATTGCGTAACGTTTACAACAAGTTTTATTGAAAGAAAGAGGAAAGGCTGTGCCCATGATCCGGTATTCGCTGAACGCGGGAAGCAAGTCGCTCTCGGACTCGGACTGTGATCCGAACACGGAAGTGGATCTTCCGTTGCGAGCGATGGCGGTGTCGGGGGCGAAAAACTGGTCGGTAGCCGGGACTGGGAGAGCAAAGCGTAGTCGAAGTCGGAAACGAGTCGTAAGCCAGGATGAGAGCGTAGACGTAGTCGGGATCTAAGATGGGTCGTAAGCCGGGACGGGAGAGCAGACGTGGTCGGGATAGAAACAGGTCGTAGCCGGAGACAAACGGGAGCAAAAACAGGACAGGCGGGAGTCAGGGTCGAAAAAGGCTTGCCTTGTATAAACAGAGGTTCGTAGACGGACTGACAACAGGGGACAGACAGGACTGGCTTCAAATAGTGACAGGGAGCCAATCAAAACCCGCAACGGTTGGCTGACTTGTGCAATCTTGAGAGCTTGCAAACGAGAGACTCCATATCCATATTTATTTTGGCTTCAGACCACTCGAAAATTTACTTCTTTGTTTCCAGATCCTGCCCAAGACATGTTTTTTTCTCCAGACATGGTATATTGCAAGAAAGAACAAAATAAATAAAAAGACCAAAAATTCAGCACACTTTTACTTAAAATCTGTGCTCACGTTTGCCCAATTGATTTTGTTTGTTGCTCCTGTATAAGCCACGCCCACCCCCTGACATGCTGCCTACCATTCGCTACTGGAGACACAGAACTAAATATACTCATAAACTGATCCCTGATTTCAATATTTTGTTTTATACACTAACGTCCAAAAAATTAGTTTCACCCAGACAATAGTGTGTTTTCGATTAAAAGTAACACTTTTTGTTTTATTAATCAAATGAGTTGCACAATAATAAGGAAGTACAGTCGAGACATTGAGAAGGTTAAAACTAATGGTTTTTAGTTTAGAAGAAATGTTGTCCTACAAACTTTGCTTTCG
The DNA here is from genome assembly GCF_059441175.1 of Urocampus carinirostris. Taxonomy (NCBI): domain Eukaryota; kingdom Metazoa; phylum Chordata; class Actinopteri; order Syngnathiformes; family Syngnathidae; genus Urocampus; species Urocampus carinirostris. The sequence continues at coordinate 25,742,018 of NC_142363.1, read as the reverse complement.
GCAAAGAATCGAAATTTCTAAGCGACCCCAGACGTGTCTTTGTAAATACGGCTGGGATGCGAGTATATACAGTAGGTTTGGGATGTCATGATTACTGATGTGACTCAGCTGTGCCCACTCTTTTGGCGCCAAACTGGTTCTGATTGGCTCCCGATCAATATTTGAACCCAGTCCTGTCTGTCCCCTTTTGTCAGTCCGTCTGCGAACCTCTGTGAACACTAGGCAAGCCTTTCTTGGACCCTGACTCCCACCTGTCCCATTTTGCTCCCATCTGTCCTTGGCTTCGACCCGTTTTTGATCCTGACCACGTCTGCTCTCCCGCCCCGGCTTCCGACCTCTTTTTGTCCCCGACTACCTCTTATCTCCTTTTCTGGCTTACGACTCACTCACGACCCCGAACCATATTTTTGCTCTCCTTCCCCGGCTACCGACCCGCTTTTTCCGTCCCTGACACCGCCATCGCTCGCCACGAAAGATCCACTTCCACGTTCGGAGCACAATCTGAGAACCAGAGCGACTTGCTTCCCACGTCCAGTGATCACCGAATCGTGGGCGCAGCCCTTTCTCTTCCTTCCAATAAAAACTTGTGAGAAACGCAACGCAAGTGGGTCCGGTCTCCGTTGTGGTCTTGACATGGGAGAGTATCTCTCTGAAGAAAAATTCTGTGTCCTCATATACTGTGCTTCAGACAGCGCTACTGTTAATGTAATGTCCTTTAAAGGCATATATAAACGGGAGTTATAGTAAGCAATAAAGGGACAATGATTTGGCCCTTTTAAGTAGCAGAGTATTGCACCATATTGTAACAACAGTTGAATTTCAAAGTTTTACTAGCAAAGCGGTACTCCTTACCAAGACATGTAATTGCGTTCCTTTGTAATGCGTTAATCCCAAAACTGTTGGTGGGGACACATGTCTTCTGTCAATGCCAAAACGCCCTTGATTTTGCTTACCATCATACTGTTTGCCATTTCAAGTGTACCTAACAAATTAACCGGTGAAGTTGTCCTAATGGCGTGTTCTCTGTGCAGCCGGGCCAATCAGTAGGGATGTTGGCGGCCGTGGAACACGGTCCTATCCTGTGCAGCGACTCCAACATCCTGTGCCTGTCGTGGAAGGGTCGTGTGCCCAAGGGCGAGAAGGACAAGCCCGTGTGCCGCAGGCGCTACTGCGAAGAGGGATGGCTAGCCACGGGCAACGGGCGCGGTGTGGTTGGCGTCACTTTCACCTCCAGCCACTGCCGCAGGGACAGGACCACCCCGCAGAGGATCAACTTCAACCTCCGAGGACACAATAGCGAGGTAGAAAAAATGGGAAGAAAATGGCGCAGTTCTGCGATGTCGAGTCTCTGTAGTTTGTGTTCTTATTTGTACTTTTTAGCATACGTTTTTGGTAGCACAAAACCGAATAGCTAGTGGTCAAATAATACACCATCTGCCTTTAAAAAAGCAGTATGGAATTTGAAACTCTGTTATTTTCCTTTTCTTGCTTGAAGTCATGATTGCAGCCTTCGTCAGCTTGTTCATGATGCGCGTAGGTGCATTTCTCAGATGCGCTGGAATAAACTCCTTTTTTGGGGTTTGGGTTGGCGTTTGGACTTGGCCTTATCTTACTTTCCCTCATTTTCATGCTAAACTGACAATTATTTATTTTCTAAATCTGCAGGGATGAGCATGGAGTCAGTCTCCAGCAGTCCCCCCCGGCCTCTTTTCCCAAATATCATGTTTTGCCCCGAACAGCTCTGATAAAAGTAGAATAAAAACAGCATTGCAAAATAAAGCATAAGGGCTATTTGAACTCAATTTGGCATTGTTAACACATACCTAAAAGAGAAAATATTTAACTCTAAACTTTATAAGGACACCTCGAACAATGCACCCGCCCTTGAATACCTCGCATACACGTATTTGAAATCCACTGTTATACCAACCTTTTTGAAGCTGAGAGCTACTTTTTGTTGCTGATTAACGCGATGTGCTACTAGTTCACTATGCATTGCTTAAATAGCATGTTATTACTATGTTGTTACGAAGTTATTACTGTTTCAACACCAGGTTGTAATTATAAGAGCAGGGGTCTCTAAGGTTGTGCCCGCGGGCACCAGGGTGCCCCCTGAGGACAGCTGAGGTGCCCACAGACTTGTTCTGAGAATAGCTCACTAGGACTGTGTCATTGTAATTTTGTAGTCCAATGTTTTTCTTGAGTTTGACTGAATCTCTTTAACCCTATTTCCAATAATTACCGTAACTTGGTATTAACATAGTAGCAACACAGTAATAGTAAGTTATAATTTTAGAAATGCATATGAAAACTAGGTGCTCTTTGCACTATTTAGTAATAAAAAGTAGCTTTCTGTTTGAAAAAGGATGGAGACTCGTGTATTAAAGGTTAAAATAGGCAGAGTCAACCACTAAACGCCATTTATTTATCTATATTCCAAAGCCATATCCCCCTCGTGGGACATGACTAGAGTCAAGAACACACTCACATTCACCAAACATCCATTACCCTTTCCTCATCCCAACCTGAACATTAAGCTCACAGCACAACAAGGGGTGAGTTGCTGTGCCATGCAACCCTTCATCAGCAGGCCCGACAGCACACACTGGTTTACCCCATTGCATCATATGCATCAATATCATTCATTCCTGATTATCCGTCACCATTCACATCCATCTCTAGCAAACACTCCTGCATCCATTAAATTAAGAGACCTTACATCCAGAGCATGTTAGACCCCATCCATCCAACCATGTTTGGGCCTTCTTCTCATTTTATTTCCCACCACTTCTGCACTACATACTCTTTTAGTCAAACGACCTTCACATATTCTTTCCATATGTCAATACCAACTCAGACCGTGTTCACAGTAAATATCATGCTAGTTAGAAATCAAATTTGCTACAACATCACAATGACTCATGATACATTTTCAAAACTAGTCTGTGGGCTACTCAGGTATTCTTCAACAGCTTAGTGGTGCCCGAGTTGAAGACCCCTGCCTTAGGACTTTTCTGTCATGTAAATTATTTTTCATTCAAGTTTTTTGAACACAATAAAGAAGAACAGTTTGAAATAGTAAAGGATGGAGAAAAGTGAAATAAATGTTTTTTGTGTCTTAGGTTGTGCTGGTGCGCTGGAATGAACCGTTCCAGAAGTTGGCCACGTGTGACATGGAAGGAGGAATCTTCGTGTGGATCCAATACGAGGGAAGATGGTCAGTGGAGCTGGTCAATGATCGAGGAGCCCAAGTACGTCTTGTTTTTTTGGCACGGACTAAATTCACCACCAGGTTTATCCAGCTTGAACAAGTTAAATAGTTGAAATCTAAATGTAACTAAATTTAAGCATTTTGAACTATTCCTGTACTTCTGATGTTGCTCCTCTTTGCAATAGGTCAGCGACTTTACGTGGTCTCACGACGGCACTCAGGCTTTAATCGCGTACCGCGACGGCTTTGTGCTGGTGGGCTCGGTGAGCGGTCAGCGCCACTGGTCATCGGAGATTAACCTAGAGAGTCAGATCACGTGCGGCATCTGGACGCCCGACGACCAGCAGGTAACCATACAGAAACTCATTGACCAAGCTCTGAAGCAAACATCTGAAATAACGCTTACATTCTGCACTAAGCACAAAGTTGTTTGGGAGGTCTTCAATGACTTGAACATCACTATATAAATGCAGACCATTTACCATTTACCAGTACTGTTCTTCTATTTTTATCAATTTGTACGAAGAGCATGACTAACTAACCTTTTTTGAAGCTGAGAGCTACTTTTTTATTGCTTATTAGCGCAAAGGTCTGCCGGCTTAATTTGTATTTCTAAAATCAAATGCTCTTTGTTTGCAGCAACAAGTAGCTCTCGAGTGGTGTGCGGCTCATTGGCGCTCCCTAGTGGCTCCCTAGCCCCTTTTCACAATTTCTGATAAAGGAAAATGATTGTTTCAGTAAGAATATATATATATATATATATATATATATATATATATATATATATATATATATATATATATATATATATATATATATATATATATATATGGGCAGCACGGTGGCGCAGTGGTTAGCGCAAGTGCGGCACAGTTCTGAGGTCATGAGATCGAACCTCCTGTGTGGAGTTTGCATGTTCTCCCCGTGTTTGCGTGGGTTTACTCTGGGCACTCTGGTTTCCTCCCACATTCTAAAAACATGCATGTTAGGTTATTTGGCCGATCCAAATTGTCCCTAGGTGTGATTGACCGACCGAATTGTCTGTCCCCGTGTGGCCGACGACTGGCCGGCAACCAGTTCAGGGTGTCCCCTGCCCACTCCCCGAAGATAGCTGGGAGGGGCTCCGGCACCCCCGAGACCCTACTGAGGATAAGCAGTGCAGATAATGAATGAATGAATATATACATACAGTATCCGGCCTCTAGGTAAAAATATTGAATCACTTCTAGTTATTTGTAGTCTTTTTATCTCTGGTGTGCTTTCTTCAGAGTAGTACTTTATTTTGATATTTGAAATTTTTGTAATCTGCAAGCTTTGACCGTATTAACATCCGAAGCATTTTTCAGGTGTTGTTTGGAACCGCCGACGGCCAAGTGATCGTGATGGACTGCCACGGCCGCATGTTAGCGCACGTGCTGCTGCACGAGTCCGACGGGATCGTGGGCATGTCTTGGAACTGCCCCAACTTCCTGGTGGAGGACAACTCGGAAGACGACACTGACTGTGATGAAAACTTCCTCCCTTTAGGTACTGAAAATACCTAAATAGCCCAATCAATGCTAATCTAAGGGATTTATACAATTTACTTATAAATCATTATAGTACACACATTACTGTTAATCCATACATAAAATAAAGAAATTCAGTTGGCAGGGATTAAACCCTGCAATAACCCTGCAATGTCTGTTCATTGATTCTTACAGGTCTTGCATTTCATACCTAGGCCTTCAGTAGGCTGGATTAATCTAACCCTCAATAACTATTTTATGGCTATAAAACATTTACTGCATCTAGAGCTGCAAAACGTATAAACAAGCATCAATAATACCCTCATAAAAAATTGCAATTTCATCGAGGAATGGAGCTTGGTATTCACCCTACACAAATGATTGGTGATAAAAAGGTGATTAAACTCACGCAAAATCCTTTTTGTGTGATCACACATTCGTCCTCCTTTCTCCATGAATATTTCAATTACTTTGTCGTACAGATTCTTTGTGCGTTCCATTTCCATTTATAAATCATGTTGTTTTCGGCATTAGTTTTTGTTGAAAATGTCTGTTTTTGTTGTGAAACTTCCCTTACCGCAGCAGTGCCAATCATAGTTTGTAAAACCAGTGCCCGCTAATAGACGCTCATACATAACCCTGAATCTTATTAGCTGAATCAACAGCTTTATCGAACACTGATGATATGTCTCACGGCCTTCAGAAAATTTTGTGAATGCCTCTGGGCAGATTATTGACCCTGGCAACAAGAAATGGCTGAAATCTGATTGGTTAAATATTTGAACATGCAAGGTCAAATCTGGAAGCAGCACAACCACAGAGAAAGCTATGGAATTCATTTAAAAGTATTCAAAAATATGAGAACATTACATGATTCAGATACTTTCTAAGCCAGCAGAGAAGACCTTCCACTACTGCCTGTTACAAATGGAACGTCGCCAACAAATCAACCATCAGAAGTTGCTCTTGCTAAACAAACAAATATAAACCTGGCCTTTGTAATGGGTACCACACCCCAAAATTAAAAAGATTTGCATTTTTTGCAGAAGGAAATTTTGCAAATGTTTGTTCTCTTGGTTTTGATGTCACTGGCTCAATTGATGCAAGCTTGCCAGGAGCTTACTCAGGAAAAAATATTATTTTGTCAAAAGCAAAATTAATACGTTTATTTTTCATAATTCATTTCTCGGTATAATGTATAATTACTTAAATGAGGAAATGTTCTTGTTTTTTATGCATCCCACATGTGGTCTTCACTTCATGTCTTCACTTTTAGTGCGGCGAGTGAAGCCTTTGTTGACAGTCACCTTTCTGTCGGGAGAAATCAGCTTGATGAACAATTACGATGACTTGTCCCCTGCTGTTATCCGCTCGGGTTTAAAAGGTACGACCATGTTGCAGCCTGTCATGCAGCACATCTGATGAGTTGTCATTTTTCCCCCCCAGATGTAGAGGCCCAGTGGTGCTCCCAGGGTGACCTCCTGGCCGTGGCCGGCATGGAGAGACACGGGCTGCCTTCTGAAGCCGGGGTGTCTAAGAATGCCCTGGTAAAGTTTTACAACGTGCAAGGGGAACATATTTACACTCTGGAAACGCCTGCACAGGTACTACAGTTATTTTTTTAGCACCATCTAGAGCAGAGGCCGGCAACCTTTTCCGTACCACTGATGATTAATTATCTGATAATATTTATGATAAAAACAACATTGATAATAAAAGTGAGAGTGTATCCACTGTGTGGATCTGTAGAACATGAGACATCCTTGTAACACCAAAATCACAAATTATCTTCCGAACCGCATATTCTAACAAGGGTCGCCGTGGTGCTGGGAGCATCCCAGCCATGTTTTTGGAATGTGGAAGGAAACCTGAGTGCCGGAGGGCTTTGGGAGAGCATGCAAACTCTACACAAAGAGCCCAGTGTCCTGATTACTGATGTGACTCAGCTGTGCCCGCTCCTTTGGCGCCAACTGCCACGGGTTCTGATTGGCTCCTGATCAGTATTTGTACCCAGTCCTGTCTGTCCCCTTTTGTCAGTCCGTCTGCAAACCTAAGTTAACACTAGGCAAGCCTTTTTCGACCCTGACTCCCACCAGTCCCGTTTTATGCTCCCGTCTGTCCCCGGCTTCAACCCGTTTTTGATCCTGACCACGTCTGCTCTCCCGTCCCCGACTACGTCTTCTCTCCTTTTTTTGGCTTACAACTCGCTTCCGACCCCGACCACATTTTTGCTCTCCTGTGCCGGCTACCTACCAGTTTTTTCCGTCCTCGACACCGCCATCGCTCGCCACGGAAGATCTACTTCCGCGTTCGGAGCACAATCCGAGTATCAGAGCGACCTGCTTCCCGCGTCCAGCGAACACCGGATCGTGGGCGCAAACCTTTCTCTTTCTTCCAATAAAACTTCTGAGAAACACAACGCAAGTGGGTCCTGTCTCCGTTCCGGTCCTGACACCTGGTAGTTGGAATGGAACCCGGGACCTCTAAACTATGAGGCAGACGTGCTAATAGCAACACACTCTTGTTGCTATGATAACATTTAACACAAAACGTCACATGGATTCGTGTGTAATAAAAAATACATATTCAACAAATGAACCAACCCCCGTGAAAAGATTGTTGGTGTTATGTTGTTTCTGTGTCGTGTTCTTGACTTAGGGATCCATGCATCCGCCATCTCTGTAGCGAAATGTTTCTTCGAGGCAGCAAGTTTGTTTGGAATGGTTCTAGCACAGCGTAGTAGAACGTTCTCCACGCTAAAAGCGTAAAAATTTGGTTTGATTCCTCCCTGTATCTTCGGCAGGTGACAGTTGCACAGCCCGTCAGGTCACACTGATTTTAATTTAAACGTACCACCTCAAAGATCCGGTTCAAGATCAGTCTGAAACGTAGCAGTGTCAGTAAAAATATCTTTCTCTGCGGCCCTGTATCAAACTACCACTGGCCCGGTGGTTGCCGTCCACTTATCTAGAGAACTGAAAGAACCTATATTGACAAGTCCACTATTTTTTCCAGAGGCCCATCACCACCATCTGCTGGGGCCACCGAGACTCAAGGCTTTTCCTGGCATGTGGTCCTGCTTTGTATGTAGTGCGTGTGGAGCACCGCGTAGCCAGCCTGCAGCTCCTGTGCCAACAGGGCATCGCCAGCGCCTTGCGTGAGGAAAAAGACGTGGGAAAGCTCAACATGCCCTCACTGCTGTGTTCTTATGTCACCACCGCCTTCATCCCCACTATCAAGGTGCTTCTCAAAATATACCCTGCTTTTTTGTTACATCCTATCTCGATGACTGTAATGCACTATTCTCCGGTCTCCCGAAGTCCAGAATCAAGAGCCTTCAGCTGGTACAAAATGCTGCAGCGAGGCTTTTAACTAAGTTTCATCACATTACCCCAATTTTAACTAACCTGCATTGGCTCCCTGTTAGCTTAAGATGGGATTTTAAGGTTCTGTTGGTAGCATACAAAATCATGCATGGACTTGCTCCTTCATATCTCTCAGATTTAAATTCCCCCTATGTTTCGGTCCGGAGCCTTCGCTCTGAAAACGCTGGTCTACTAGTGATCCCAAGAACCAAGAAGAGATCTGCAGGTTCGAGAGCGTTCTCCATTCGGGCCCTGGTGTGGAATGCTCTTCCCCCTGAGATTCGATCTGCAACCTCAATGGAAATGTTTAAATCTAATCTTAAAACACACTTCTCAAAATGAAAATAAATCCAAACAGCTTGCCAACATAATTTTTGCCGTTCCAGGTGTTCCGTTACTCCCCAAGCCTGCACAAAATTTATTAATTTTTTTACGTGATAGGAACTATCAACTAAAACTGAATCCAGGGGTGCTGTTTTTTCGATAGCCCCCGATTCCAGACCCCAACAACATCCGAGACTTTGTCAGTTACCCCACGGCAGGCAACGAGAGGCTGCACTGTACCATGAAGCGGGCGGACGACAGCCCCGAGGCCGGCGGACCGTGTTACACTCTCTACCTGGAGTATCTGGGCGGTCTGGTGCCCATCCTGAAAGGCCGGCGAATCAGCAAATTGAGGCCTGAGTTTGTCATTATGGATCCCAAAATGGACACCAAAGCCGGTAAGTATAGTCATACGGGTCAGTCTTTCTTTTTTCTTTACATCTATAAAAAATGAAAACCACGCATGCTGGAATCTTCCATAATATCCTCACAAACACACACAATACATCACATGTCATACTGGTGGCTTGCGGGCCAAGTGTAACCCGCTATATCATTTTGTGTGGCCCACGAGACAAATCTGAGAGAAGCACAAGAGAAAAATGTGTTGTATCGCATCGCACAATGACTTGCAACTTTATAAATGCCCACTGGATGTCACCAAAGCCACCACTTTAGATGTATTTTCTGACAACCATTAATTAACCAGAGAATATTTAGGAAACCCAACCCGTGGTTGTTTTACTGAGAAAGAAAGTCACAGATGCGCTGTTTAGAGCAATACCAATAATACAAAATTGAAAAAAATAGCACGTGGGTGTCTTTGCAAAGGTTTAAAGACGCTATAGCTGCTTCATTCTAATAGATATGACATTTAACAGTGAAGTCCCCATATTCAGGTAAACATTTTCATACAGAAATCAAAATAAGAACTACTTTGAAATTATTAAATCAATCATTTGAATCTGTCTTTGTATGCTATTTTCGTCACTTTCCATTTAGCATAACTCTTCCTTAGTTAAATAAACTATCGTGGAAATGAGTTCAATTGTGGTTTTGCTTTTTTTTAATGCACAGTTGATAAAAACTACAAGAGATTAAACCTTAGTGAAGTAAAAACGTATTGAGGAAAAGTCCCTTAATAATCGTTTAATCATAAAATATTACATCCCTGAATCATAATTTAACTGTGAGTCTCTGAAAAAATAACACACCTCCAGCTAAAGAACCCTGTTTATGCCATTCATTTACTAGTCTGGCCCCCATGTGAATGTTTTTCTACCACGTGGCCCCCAAGCTAAAATAAGATTGACACCACTGCCATTCACAACCTGACTACGATGCAAAAAGACACATTGGGGCACAGAGAAACCCTGTGAAGAAAACCACACAATGACTTATCATTCACATTAAATTGGATGAACGCCCACAGTCACTTCTTCTGATTGCTCTTAAGCAACAAATAGCTATCTCTTGATGTTTTGCCCCCACCCGGAAAAAAAAAACCCCTCACCTATATTCTATTGTACCCTTTAGAAGAGGTGTGCATCAACCCTATGATCTCGTACGCCGATAGCTGCAATTGCTCCGACTCCAGCGACGTGGAACTGAGCGACGAATGGGTTGGCAAAAAGTCACCCAAATTCTCACGGAGAAACAGGTGAGTCGAATTATTTAAAGACAGCACTTGAAACATTAGCTTGACGATGCTAAAGACGTATGCTAAAGAACAGTTTAGTGACTATAATCTAATAACTCATGTATTTCCTGTTATTTTCGCGCCATAGAATGAACCTGGAACCACGCAAATCTCCTAAACTGTCCCGCGCCCACCAAGAAGGTCAGCGCTCACCCCGGTTGCTGTCCAAGAAACCCATGGTTCGATCCCCGAGCCTAACACGCAGGGAGTTTTCCATGGATGGACTTACTGAGGTACTCTTATTTTGTATCTTATTGCAGGGTTCCTGTGGGTCCTTGAAAAGTCTTAAAAGGCACTGAATTTTATATGCTAAAAATAAGGCCTTAATTATTTTTCGTGCATCATAATAAAAATGCTTAATGACAGTAGCAGAAGTTCTTTGGAGTTATCTGCCATTTTTGAGCAAGGATTTATGATGTACTGTAAACATCCTGTCTATTTATAGTTTATAGTTTTCCAGGTCTAAAACTTTGGAAAGTGCTATCTTTTGGATGGAAAGTTTTCAATTGGACCAAAATGTTTAAAATCGCCTCTAATGTATGTGGTGTTTTTTGTTTGTTTGTTACAATTGTGTTTTTTATGAACTTGGTCTTAAATTGGATTTGAAAAAGCTTAAAAAGTCTTGAAATTAACTGGCCTTAAGTCGTAGGAACCCTGTGTTGTATTTGTAAAGAAACAGAATATTTTAGCAAGCCAAAATAATGGCAAAAATCATCTGTTATTAGCTTACAGTTTACCGGTTCAAGAACTCCTACAGTTAGCCAACTAGTAAAACATGTCTGGACCAATGTTCCCTGTAATTTTCCACAGGTATGAGCGTTTACACAAAGTCGGTGAGCAACGCTTGAAACAACAGTGAGCCACCATAATCCCAAGTGTGGCAAGATAATTCATTATCAAACATGTCCAAAACTTGACATCAAGTTACATTTTGCTGAGTTTCCGGCAATGCAAAATTATTTTTATCTTTTGAATGAATTGACTCGTGTACTATTGCAAAGGTTGTACGGCGTTTTTTCTTACAATTCTTTCACAAGATATCCATTTCTTTTTAGTTCCTGATATATTTTGTCGCATAATGTTAACATTTTTGGGGGCTTATTTAGTCGGCTAACAGGGAGCCAATGCAGGTTAGTTAAAATTGGGATAACGTGATCAAACTTTTTTGTCTTAGTTAAAAGCCTCGCTGCAGCATTTTGTACCAGCTGAAGGCTCTTGATTTTGGACTTCGGAAGACCGGAGAATAGTGCATTACAGTCATCGAGATGGGATGTAACAAAAAAGCAGGGTGTATTTTGAGAAGCACCTTGATAGTGGGGATGAAGGCGGTGGTGACATGAGAACACAGCAGCGAGGGCATGTTGCGCTTTCCCACGTCTTTTTCTTCACGCAAGGTGCTGCCGATGCCCTGTTGGCACAGGAGCTGCAGGCTGGCAAAATGTTTCCTTCTTTTTTTTCTTCCTTTTGTTTCTTTTTTTTCTCAGCTTTTCACTACTTTTTCATTTTGGTATTTTTTTCTTTTTTGTTCCATTCCCCCTTTCCTTTAATTAATTTTGTGCATAATTCTACTTAATATTTGGTCATGTTGGGATTAAAGAAGCAAAAACAACCTGAGGAGCCGCTTAGGATCCGAAAGAGCCGGCTCCTTTTTAGTGAGCCGAGCCGAAGAAGCCGGTTCTCGACATACTCTACTAACTTTACTCAACTTCGTTCGACTTCAAAATACCGCATTTAGGACACAACGTCAGGGGAACCCGTGTATTTTTACCTTCATGCACTGTAACTTTGACTTAAGTCGCTTCTTAATAAGTAATTTTGAGCCCTCATTTTTGTGCGCTGGCTAGATTTTCTTGTGCGCTGAGAATGTCCGAGCAGTGCGCAATTGCGCACGCGTGCAGCTTAGAGGGAACACTGGTCTGGACTGTCACAAACTGAGTCCACCAGTGTACGTAGTATTTAGCAACTGTGTGTTTGGGTTATGACCCTTTTCTCTCATTGCATTTTGCAGCATAATTACCTTGCTCAAGTCACATCCAACATCTGGGGTACCAAGTTCAAAATTGTGGGACTGGCTTCATTCTTGCCGGCCAATCTCGGAGCAGGTAAGTGTCCTAAAAGGCCGCAGAATTTTTGTTGTTGTTGAAAGTGGTGAGGCTGTATAAACAAATATTGTCTTTGTAAAATGATGTGTTTGTATTTTTGTATTTTGTTTGTATTTTGTATTATTTTTAAATGGTACCAGATACACATTACGTTGCATAACTATCAGACAATATTCCAGAACCCCAAAAAACATGCTTCCTTTGACCCACCCTAAAATAGCTCATCCATGATTTGTAATGAATCACTGTATTTACTTACATGATCAATATTTAATAATATTGGCTAATATTGGCTCTCCTAAAAATAAAAACCTAGCATTAACATAATAATAACAATGTTACAATGCAGTTATAACATTAGAACATAAATGCATATCATGCTAGTAAGAAAGAAGCAGCTTTCAGCTTCAAAAAGCCAAGTGACCCCTAGTTCAGTTCTATGTGTATGTGTGTTTCAGTCATCTACAAGACAAGTCTACTTCATTTGCAACCACGGCAGATGACCATTTACCTCCCAGAAGTGCGCAAGATATCCCATGACTTCATGAGCCTGCCAGTGTTCAACCCAAACGTTTTCAGCGAGGATGAAGACGACTTACCAGGTTTATTTAATACTAATATAGCCCGGCTGGTTCAGTGGGTGGAGCATGAGATCTCAGGGTTGTGGGTTTGAGCCCTACGTTGGGTGATAGAATTTCTTGGGGCAGCACGGTGGTTGAATGGTTAGCACGTATGGCTCAGAATTCCTGTGCTTTATTTTCCCTGTGCTTAAATGTTTTTTTCCCATGGGATTAGTTTCCTTCCACATACAAAAAACATGAATTACAAATAAATTGGACATTTTCCCTAGAAACGAGTGTGTAAGTAATGACATCTAATATCAACTTTGCATTTATTTTACAGGGCTAGCATGTATTTTATAGGGCTAAGAAATGAACTAAACTGCTATAATTTGCTTTAAAGGTACTAACAAACCTCTCCCCTTTTTAAGTGATGGGCTCATCATCGGCTGACAACCCGCCATGTACTGTCAACATTCCCATCGCTCCAATCCACAGCCCCGCTCAAGCCATGTCACCCACTCAGAGCATCGGGCTGGTTCAGTCCCTTCTGGCGAATCAAAACATTCAGCTCGATGTCCTCACCAACCCAACAACCAACACAGCAGCGGCTGCAGCAGCGGCAGCGTCTGCCTCCATACCCATTTCCGAGCATGGCCCGGATCCTCCGGTTGCTGCGGCCTTTCCTGTTCCGGCCAGATACCCTAACCCTGGGCAAGTGATCTTCAATGGTTTAGAAATGGGTCCGCTTCTTCCCGGTACTCTGCCTCCCCCACCACCGCCGCATCATCTGCCGCCCCAGCCTCGTTCCCAGCCGCCTCGACCGCAACAACAGCATTCCAGGCAGCAGACGCAACCCTCACAAACTCAATATCAACAGCGCCATCATCTTCAGCAGCTTCACCACCAACAGCCTCTGCATCAACAGCAGCACCAGGTCCAGCAGCACCAACAGTTACCGGAGAATCCACCTCCACCGGTGCCGGGGGGCCACCAGTTTCAGCAGCAGCAAATCCAACAGCAACAACAACAAATGCAGAAGCAGCATGAACAAATGCAACAACAGCAGCAGCAGATGCAGCAACAGCAGCAGCAGATCCGCCAGCAGATCCAAGAGATGAGACAGCAGCAGCAGCAGCTCCAACAGCAGCACCAGCAGATCCAGCACCAGCACCAGCAAATGCAGAGGCAACATCAGCAAATGCAGCAGCAGCTGAAGATGCAAATGACTTTGCCCCCGGCACCCACCGGGTATCCTACCATTTCCCTGCAGCAGATACACCTCCTGCCTTCTATTGCTCCTCCGCCGACCCCCGAATCCGTTCTGGCTCGAGAACATATGTTGAAGCCAAGTCTGCCTCGGACTTTACCCCCTTCCTTTAGTACCAGAGATTCAGGATCTTTGGATATCCAGGTGAGAAAGGCCAATCCCCCTCCCCCTTACCCGGGCACAGTGGCTTCTGCTGCGGCTACAGTGGAGGCAACCGTCCAAACACTGGTTACTAACTGCGATAGCCCTAGCATCCTGGCTCCAGACACCTGCCTGAAGAAAGACGACTTTTTACTTCAACCGGTCACCATACAATACCCGACGCCCCTAGGGTATGAAAGGATTACGACGTTCGACAGCAGTGGGAACGTGGAAGAAGTCTGCCGCCCCCGGAGACGCCTCATCCGCAACCAAAACGCGTACACCAACCACGGCTCAGCCACACTGAAGGTGACTTCCTCAGAAAACAAAAAGGTTAACCTTCCCTACAGTTCGGCAACACTCAGCCGTCTGTCAGTCCCCCGGTACTCCATACCGAGCGGCGACCCGCCTCCATACCCCGATCCTCCCAGTCAAGTCCAAGCTACTCTCGCCCCTCCGCCTCAGAGGATGGACAACAGTTTGATCCATGCCACGTTGCGCCGTGACCGTCGCGACCTAACGCTCAAAGTTCCCACTATGATGGACAGCTCTAGAACGCTTCCAACCAAAGCTAAAATGAACAGCACATTGAGTTCGACCTACCAGCACAGGTTGCCCACAGCGATGTACACGTGCACACAGTGCAGCAGTAACAGTTCCAGCACCAGCGTAAGTGTCAGCGGTGGTGGGACATCCAGTAGCGGCATCGCGGGTGGCACAGTTGTTAGGCAGGACTTTCCCCCAGGCAAAGGAGCACACCACAGCACGATCATTGTGCACTCTAAAAGTTCCTCCCAGTCATCCTACAGCCTTTTAGGTTCCATGGACTCCAGCCGTGACCGAACCGTATACGTCAACTCCGCCTTTACAGAAGACGAGACTCTGAGTCAGCACTGTCACCTGGAAAAAGCCGTCCGGCAAATGACCCTCGCTGATGTCGGCCTGGCAGCGAAACGTCCTCCGCCTTATCAGTGGAACACATCTGCTGCAGAGGAATTCTGGCTCACCCCTGAACAAAACGTACTAGCTCCGCCGCCACCTCCTCACAAACCCCCTCCTCTTATAATGGGCCAAGGCCAGCATTTGGATGTAACTCGGCTACCGTTTGTGCTCACAACCAAAACGCCGTCCAGTCCCAGCACGAGCACGCTTACGTTCCCATCAGGCTATCAGATATCGCTTGCTCCCTTTCCTCCCACTGTGGGGCACAGTAGACCCACAATGCAGACCTTACAGAACCCTTCACCACAGTGCGCTCCAAGTGAAGTGATTCTCCCCGTTCCGTTCGCTCAGCAGGACTCTAATTTGGTTTTAACGACAGGTTACTCAACTAGTTTGGCGAATTTAGCCTGCTGCACCCTGCCCCCTTTGTATCCAGGGACAAGCTCCTGTGCTGGAATTCAGCTTCACCCGGTTAACCTGCATCCTTGGAACCCATACCCTTGCCCGCCACCCATGCAGGACCCTCCAGCGCCTCCCCTTCCAACCAAAACCCATCAGATTCTAGAGAAACCCATTCTTTCACCACCCCCTCTGACCGCACCACCCCCACCGCCGCCTCTTCCTCCCCCGCCACCTCCCAGCGAGTTACCCCCTTCTAAATGCACCACAGAAGATTTGGCAGAGCCTGGCAAAAGCTTTCCAGAGCCGTCATCTCTCAACGAAAGTCCCGTGCCGCAAGAGTCGGACCGCTTCAACAAAAAAAGCCGCAAAAGACTGGACAGCCGGGCAGAGGAGGCCAACATGTCCTCAATGTCAAGGAAGGACGGTCGCACGCTGTCGGATTTCAACTCTCTGATCGCCAGTCCTCGACTGAACAGCAGGGAAAAGAAAAAACCCAAAGGACCCCGGGAGCAGCTCAACAGGACCAAGAAGATCAGCAGGGCTACAAACGAATTTCAGGACAGCTCTGAGAGCGAGCCGGAACTTTTCATCAGTGGTGATGAACTGATGAACCAGAACCAGAGCAGCAAGAAGAGCTGGAAGAATAAACGTAGCCTTCGCATGGCCAGCGAACTGGAGGAAATTAAATGCCGCAAGGCTAACGAACGGGAGGACCGCAGTTTAGGCAGCCAGGGCTTCGTCTACGTCATGGCCAACAAGCAACCTCTCTGGAACGAAGCCACCCAGGTTTATCAGCTGGACTTCGGAGGACGGGTTACCCAGGAGTCCGCTAAGAACTTCCAGATCGAGCTTGATGGCCGACAGGTAATTTGGTAATTTGATAATTTGATGGAAATGCATGTCATAAAACTTTTTATGTCAAACATGGGGGGTTATAATCTCCTGCTGAACGACCGATTCGAATATGGAGTAGACCCCGGGATACAACGACCCCACCTACTATGTTTTCACTTTACAGTGTTTAATAAGATGTTGTTTTGGTCCCTCTTAATGGCATTTTCTCCACCATATTACACCAACAGCCATTTGTTCCACAATGCCAAAACCTTAGTTAGTGCATGTGTCGTCTCTAAGATGCCTGTTTGCTATTGGTTTGCGACATGGTACCGAGAAAATGCCATTATGCTATCGGCTGAATTACTTCCCACAATGCATTTCTATCACTATTTTAGAATCTCATCAGCTTCGTAAAGACTTTCGCAATTTTGTGCGATACAATACTGTATTGTTTATACTGTATTTATTAGATATGGCTTCCGGGACTTGCAGTGATACTCAAGGGAGAAGCAAAAACATGATAACCACGTAAACAAAGTGTGAGATTATCAAAAAATGTGAAAAACAATCCGCTTAAGAACAATCGTCACATTTTTTAAGAAATGAGATGATTTAAGTCAGTAAATCTTCTAAGGATATGACAATCCAAGCAACCGAAAATGTGATTATCAGTTTAATTTGAATATGCTGTCTCCTACCCACTCTTCATCCACCCACTAACTCCACTGTGCCAGCTAAAATCACATCAAGCCAAAGGTAAATAAAATATAATTTTTCCTTTACATGAATATTTATTCATAATATTATTTCAACATATGCTCGTATATTACACATACTTACATTTTTATTATCTTGATGTTTTTATTTGGGGAACCTGGCGGCAGTAATAGTAGTAGAGGTCGTAGGTTTAATTCTCTGGTTCCTCCGAGATAATTGTCGAAGTTTCCTTGGGCAAGACACTGAACCCCTAATGCCCCTGATGAGCAGGTTGGCGCCTTGCCAGGCTGACGTCGGTGTGTCTGTGTGAATGTGTGTGTGTGAATGGGTAAGTGTGAAGAAGGTGGCAAACACTTTGGGAGGTCTTCAGTGACTTGAAAAGGTTTCTATCCTCCTATGTTCGGCAATTTCAAGTCGCGATCCCTATCTCAGATCAATGTCGTATCCATGGCATCTCTTGCCTGAAAATTATTTCATTTGAAAATATTTTGAATTAAAGATGGCCATTATGAAAGTATCATTGTACTTAACATTAGTAAAGGTCACCAGTTAATCCCAAAGCATACATAATTGCCATGAATTCACACCCACATTTACTTCTATAACACAAGTCTCACATGCATCCATACATCCATTATCTGCACCGCTTATCCTCAGTAGGGTCGTGGGGGTGCTGGAGCCCATCCCAACTATCTTCGGGCAGTGGGCAGGGGACACCCTGAATTGCTTCCCAGCCAGTCGCAGGGCATCTCACATGCATATTTTTGTAATTTGGCAAAAAGGATGTTCTTTATTGTCATAAATGTTCTTTGATTTTCTTAAAGGTGATGCAGTTTGGACGCATCGACGGTAATGCCTACATCCTGGATTTCCAGTACCCTTTTTCGGCCGTGCAGGCGTTTGCTGTGGCCTTGGCTAACGTGACCCAACGGCTGAAGTGAATCTTTTTGCTCCTGTTTCAACACATCTTTCTACCATTTGTTCAATCAGTATTTTTTGGGTGGGGGCATGTATTACCATTCCATCTATGACATGAGCACTTTGATCTGGAGCGACGAATGTTTGAAAAATTCTACTGAAACAAATCTTTCATGAATAAGCTATATTTGAACTAGATGCACCTTCTGAATCAAATTATAATAAATCATCGCAAAGTAAACTATAGCTGCAAATTCCTAATGAGATTCTATTGAGATGATGAAAAAATGAGAACCTTTATTAAGAACGATATGAATATGATATATTTTTTACATTGTCCCGTTTTGAAGTGGTTTAGCCATTGTCCATGCACTTTAAAGAATGTATTAACATTGTGTCGGATTTTTTTATTTCTTTCCATGCTACTTCTATGAAGTGGTGCATTAGTCTTGAAAATATATTACATTTGTGTGGCCTAAATAGACTTTTAACCGTTTCAAGCACGTGCATCCTACACTTTAAAAACACTCTGGTCAAGAATGGAAACAACCCAATACTTTGATGAATTTGCCACTTTTTTCAGGAGTGTTTTTGCACAAAAAGTCCAAGACTTTTTCATATAAAACTGTCACGACCAGAATGGAATCAGGACCCAAATGCGTAACGTCAACCACAAGTTTATTGAGAGAAAGAGGAAGGGCAGCGTCCGCGATCCGGTGCTCGCTGGACGCGGGAAGCTAGCCGCTCACAGAATCGGATCGTGTTCCGAATGCGGAAGTGGATCTTCCGGAGCGGGAGATGGTGGTGTCGAGGACAGAAAAAAACAGGTCGATAGCCGGGACAGGAGAGCAAAAACGTGGTCGGAATCAAAAATGGGTCGCAAGCCGGGATGGGAAAGCAAACGTGGTCGGGGTCAAAAAACTGTCGTAACCGGAGATAAACGGGGAAATCAGGGACGGACAGGATGAAAAACGGGTGCAAATAGCGGGACCGACCGGAGTCAGAGTCAAAGTGCTTGCCTTGTAGAAACAGAGGTTTGCTGGCCGACTGACAACAGGCGGGCTTAAAAAGGACGGGGAACCAATCAGATAGCCGGCAGCTGCTGGCGCCAAACGAGCGGGCACAGGTGATACTAATCAGTCATCATGATAAAAATGAATCGTTTTTTGGGGGGAAGTATTGATTTTAAAACTCTATTATAATAAAATTCCTTGTAAAATCACCTAAACACTGATGATTATTCAGTTGCAAGACATAGGGTCAAATCAACCCATATATTGGGTTGGTCCATTTTTGAGACCCCATTTTTTCACACAAAGTTGCTTGTTTCATTCCACTATAAAGCTTACTATTTTCGATCAACAGTTTTGAAAGTGTAGTAAAAAAAACTAAATCCATAGTGTCCCCCCTTTAAAAGCACCCTGACACCACAAGTCAACACACAAATTAATTTATTTTGATGGATACATGGAAACCTATCAAAAATCTCACCCTGTGCCTCAAATTATCCATCCAGGGTAACTTTCTTGATTTGACTTGTTTATAAAAAAGTAATTAAATCTTGAAAAAACAATGTGTATTAATTAACCATTAGATCTGGGTGTATTGAGTAACAAAACCTAAAACGAGTGCTAAAAAGCACAATGAAGAATACAACAACGAAGACTCAAATTGACCAAAATGCACCATTTTTATTTTCGTTTTTTTGACAGCCTATTGTAAGGTTTTGGGTTTTTCGGGTACTTGTAGCAGCAAGATGGCCGACAAAGTGTCAGCTCCTTCTAGGTGACACTCATTTTATGTAAAATAAATACAAACTTCTTGATCAATGAATACTTAAAAAATTAACAATTATATGAGAGCTCATCATGGGTGGTTAGCGCACAGCCCCACAGTGCAGAGGTCAAGGATGCAATTCTAGCTACCGCTGCCTCCCTGTGCGAAGTATGATCTCCCGGTGCCTCCATGCACTCGTTTCCTCACAAATTCCAAAAACGTGTATGAATAGTGAATTGGCCGGTCCATATTGTCCTTAAGTGTAAATGAGTGAGTGTTTGTTTGTCTCTGTGTGCCCTGCGACTGGATGGCAACCAGTTCAGGGTGACCCATGTCCACTGCCCGAAGGTGGCTGAGATGGGCTCCAGTATCCCCGTGACCCTGATTAGGATAAGGGGGTGCAGGAAATGGATAGATGGATTACAGATCATATAGTATTGCTTTTCTTTTAAATCTTTTTTTTTTTATCACTGGGAGATCCTAAATAGTTCACACTGTCTGTTTAATTAATTTGCTCAAAATGTACCATTTAAAAATCAACTCATTTATATGCCACATTTCTTAAGTCCGACTTTTATGTTTAAAAGAAAAAGTAAATGTCAAGACCAGAACAGAGACAGGACCCACTTGCGTTGCGTTTCTCACAAGTTTTATTGGAAAAAAGAGGAAGGGTTGTGCCCACGATCTGGTGGTTGCTGGACGTGGGAAGCAGGTTGCTCTGAATGCGTAAGTGGATCTTCCGTGGCGAGCAATGGCGGTGTCGGGAACGGAAAAACGGGTCGGTAGGGAGAGCCAGGAGAGCAAAAACATGGTCGGGGTCGGAAGAGAGTCGTAAGCCAGGAAAGGAGAGTAGATGTGGTCGGAGACAAAAAGAGGTCGAAAGCCGGGACGGGAGAGTAGACGTGGTCAGGATCAAAAAGCAGGCGGAAGCCGGGGGGACACACGGGAGCAAAAAACAGGTGGGAGTCAAGGTCAAATAAAGGCTTGCTTAGTGTTAACTGAGGTTTGCAGACGGACTGACAAAAGGGGACGGATAGGAGTGGGTTTAAATAGGGACAGAGAGCCAATCAGAGTCCGAGGCAGTTGGCGCCAAAGGAGCAGCCACAGGTGATTTACATCGGTAATCATGACAGTAAAGATCCCAAAGAAGATTTCATGTTGTTGTTTTTGCCCAGGTGCTTGTGACACTACTTGAAATATTTGATTTTAGTCTGTCAAAAAGTGCTAATTGTATGCTAACAACCTCAAAAATAAGATTTCATGCCGGATTTCTTTCCGCCTGTAAAACTTTCCTCATCAATTGATGGGGAAAGAGACAGAGCCCTGACACAAATGGTAAAAATCTTGAAGTTTTTATGTCCTAAATAATGTTTTTTTTTCCAGTATTAGCTAAGTTTATTAAAGTTGTGAACATGGGACCCTTACAATATAATGCGTCACGAATTGGTGCTCTCTGCAAGTAAACTCTTTTATCTGGTGCTACTGTACAAAAACAAATTATCACACTCATTATCTCAAAAGATATCATTGTGTTGTCATGCTGCTCTGTAGACTTTTCAGTGACTGTGCATGCGAGTGTCTGCAGTATTTGATTTATGATATTGTATACAGTAAACATTTCTTTTTCACTTCCTAATTTGTGTCAAGGAACAATGTCATGCAATCATGAGACAAAATATTTGATGTAATCAAAGACTTACACATGAGGGGATCACGTAAGCAGCACAAAATAAAAAGAAATCAAAAAAATCTATGGTGTTTATGTTGGTTTATTGTATTTTCAACACACTTTAATTCCCATAGGAGAATTTAAACAGAAAAAAATAAACATTTATTTTATTGATTTGTGAATATATTTTCAAAAAGATGTTTTAATGTGGGCAGCACGGCGGTGCAGTGGTTAGCGCGTGTGCGGCATAGTTCTAAGGTCTTGGGAACCTCCTGTGTGGGTTCAAATCCAGCTACCGGACTTCCTGTGCGGAGTTTGTATGTTTTCCCCGTGCTTGCGTGGGTTTCCTCCGGGCACTCCGGTTTCCTCCCACGTTCCAAAGACATGCATTTCAGGTGAATTGGCCGGTCCAAATTGTCCCTAGGTGTGAATGAGTGAGCAGGTTGTCTGTCCCTGTGTGCCCTGCGATTGGCTGGCAACCATTTCAGGGTGTCCCCTGCCCACTGCCCGAAGATAGCTGGGATGGGCTCCAGCACCCCCGCGACCCTACTGAGGATAAGCGGTGCAGCTAATGAGATGAGATGAGATGAGGAACAGATATGTTAAAACATGTTTAATTGTGTCAATTTATGACAAATGTAACACAAAGATCTATTATTTGAAACCTGAGAACTATTTTAAAGTGACAGTGTGTAAAAATCTACCACTAGAGGTTGTTGTAGCTTAGAATGTAAATTAAATTTGCAGCCAAGAGGCTCCAGCACCCCCGCGATCCTACTGAGGATAAGCGGTGCAGCTAATGAGATGAGATGTTTTAATGTATTTCCATTTTTATGATAAAATAATTCACGTTTGTATTTACCAATAAATACAATATATTTATTCCAAAAAATCGAAATCATAAACCCATAATTACTAAGGCGAAAATCGGAATTCTTGATGTTCATGTCTTAGGTTCAGTTTCACTCGATTCATCGATAAATCATTAGTAACTGATGAATTGTATTCGTTTCTGTAGGACAAATGAAATACACAAAAGGAATATATTTTATAAAGGGGCAGTGTTTCTGATTTCAACACTAGATGTCTTGTATTTTGTCGTGCAGGCAAAAACAAGTAAAAAGCACAGGGAAGAATACAGATTATGGAGACAAAACGTACCATTTTAATTCTCTTTTTTTTTTTTGCCTACCCTTTTATGAGTTGTTTGGGTACCGGTAGCAGCAAGATGGTGGACAATTATGTCAGGACCCTGTAGGTGAGGATCATAATACGTAAAATACACGCGCACTTCTCGAGTAATTTGTAGAGTTTATATGATAGTTCATGCGTTTTTGCTAAATATTAAAATCGATGGTTTGTTTTTTAAATGAATGACTTTTTACTACCAGTAGGAAGCACAAACTAATACACACTGTCCCTTTAACTCAATCATTGATTTTTTTAAAATTCTATTCGTATTGTTTTATGTCCTTCCATATTAATTAAAAAAACATTTACAATAATTAAAAGGTAATTGACTGTAATATTCTTTTTTATTGATCAAAAACTGGAACATATTTATTCTTTTGTGCATAAAGGATTTGGAAATCGTTAAGTCATATCAATGACAATGGCAAAAATCAGAATGATAGTCTGTTTCAATTTGATTTATTAAGAAATAATTACCATACATTATAGAACTATATTATTTAATGATAAACGCGGAAGAATCACATAACAGGCAATTAAAACGAAATCAACGCTACACTTTAAGTTTGAAGGTCTTCCCGGAAGTAGCCACTGATCCGCTATTTTCTCTTGACTCAGGAAGTAAACGTGAGAGAACGTGAGCGTGGATGTGTGAGTGTTTGCTTGTGGATGTCACCCCAAGTTATTTCTCTTTCTTTTCTTTTTAATATCACCACAAATTGACACAAACGTGCTGGAAATTATTCACAAAAGAAAGAAAATGCAGACTGATACGGAGGCGGACATTCAGCCTCAAGGTTGGTGACTTTTCCTTTACATAAGGCAGTATAATAAAGTGCGGCGCAATTGTAAAAACGGTTTTAGGGTTTTGGATTATTCTGTGTGGTTTTAAATTACAAATTTAACTATTTTATGTAAATAGACAATTTTATTGCGTTTCAGAAAGTTAGGAATTATTTTATTTGTAATATTACAAGACACAAAAATATATAAATTACAATAGAACATTCATTTTAAACCTTGCGGTTATGGACCCCATCCTTCTGCTATTCTATTAAAGGGACAGTGTGTATTTTTTTTTTACTACTAGAGCTCCCTGTATTGTGTAGTTTAATTGAAAACGGATGTGACAAAGCACAAGGAAGAATACAAACTGCGAATACTCAGGTGACCAGTACAATTTTTTTCCTCGTTTATTGCCCAGCAATTCTTTAGCTTTTTGTTTTTTTAGGGTATTCGTAGCAGCAAGATGACGGACGATTATGTCAGCTCCCTCTAGGCGAGGCACCTGTCAAATTTCTTGACCTACAAGTATTTTGAAAAATGCACGTTTATCTGATAGTTCATATGTATTTGCTTTATCATTGAAATATAGTTCAAAAAATTAAATGAAGTTTTTTTTTACCATTAGGAGGCGCTAAAAAATACACAGTCCCATTAAGGAACCTGTAGAGTCTGCCAGAGGGCAGCGGGTCAAACAGATGGTGGCCGGGTGAGGAGTTGGTTATAATGATTTAGCTACTGGGCAGAGTGCAGCTGATGATTTTTTAGGCTGTGTGAGTTTTTTTGTCTGTAGCCAAACTCCCATTACGTTTATGTATTTGTTTATTTTTAAAATGTATTTCCTCTGTGTTTTTTTAAATGACTGCAGATATTTTTACCACTAGCAGGAGTTAAATGAGGGGTCTCCCACGTGGTGCCTGTGGGCACCAGGGTGCCCTTAAAGACAGATGATGTGCTCGCAGAGCTGTTCTGAAAATAGCTTACCAGTGTTGGGCCATTGTGAAAAATGTAAAGTAAAATGACTTCTTATTGGTTAACTGAGTCTATTTAACCCCATTTTTAATAATTATCATTAAATGACATAACAAGGATGGGCAAAAAAAAACAGAAGAAAATGGTGCCTTGTCACTTTTTCACTTTGAGTCTTGTAGATATCATTCTTTCTTGCGATTTTTAGCACTTGATTTCAGTGGAACGACCGAATTCTGCAAACTTCTAATGGTCGAAAAATACACACCTTACCTTTCACTTTCTTATTAAGGTGAGGGCCTCAAACTATCTTCCTGAGGGCCATAAATGGCCCCCAGGGCTGCGAGTTTCAATGAAGTCCTGACTCAAAACTGCAAGCAGCTCATCTTATTTTGTGTTTTATATGTTGCTTAAAAAGCATTGTATGTGTTTTTTTTTTTGTTTTTTTTTTTTTTTTAAACCACAATAAAAAAAATCAACCTGATAATCTTTTGATTGATGTATTTCCCATTTTTGATAAAAGAGGAACCAAGGGAGCCTCCAGCAAGGATGACAAAGCAGCAAACCCTCACCTTGATATCCATGGCATCTGTCAACTTCAGCTCCATGATCTGCTACTCCATCCTGGGGCCTTTTTTCCCCATTGAGGTACATATAGTATATTTAAGTAGCTGAGAGCTACCTTTTGTTACTAATTAGCACAAAGTTCTACAGTTTGATATGCATTTCTAAAATAACTCTATTACTATGTTATTACTATGTCATTGCTATGTCATTGCTGTGTCATTGCTATGTCATTGCTATGTCATTACTATGAAATGAAATGATCTGCGTTTATATAGCGCTTTTCAAGTCAATGACTTCCCAAAGCGCTTTACAATGTTCTCCACATTTCCCAATAGCGGCCTTGCAGCCATGTAAGGCGCTAACCTGCTTATTGGGGGTTTTAAGGGTTCAGTGTCTTACCCAAGGACACTTCGACATGTAACACGGACGAGCCGGGATTCGAACTAGGATCCCTTGATCCTAAGACGAGCCCTCTACCTCCTGAGCTACTGCTGCCCCAAAACTATGTCATTGCTATGTCATTGCTATGTCATTGCTATGTCATTGCTATGTCATTACTATGTCATTACTATGTCATTACTATGTTGTCATTATGTTAATATGAGGTTGTCACTAAACATAATGCTAGTTAGATATCAAATTTTCCATTAAATCATCATGATCCATGCTGATCAGGTTTTCTTAGGGGGGGTAACCTGGTGCCTGCAGGCTTCACGTTCGAGAGCCCTGCCATTAGTAGCCCATCGTCCAATACTTTTTGGCCCTTTCATAGTGTTAATAAAAACATAATTTCCAAAATTAATAGTATTTATTATCTAAATTTAATCCATCTATTCTAAATCCAAACTCTTTTCAATCCCAATTTGTGTGTGTGTGTATGCTTGTACGTGATTTATAGGTTTCGAAATAGAGATTTTGCTAAAGAATGTACAGTTGTATTATGGGCCTCTGTGAATACAGATACAATTTATTGTATATTTTACAATCGGGAATATTTACTAAATAGTATTTTGTGGAATTTGCGATTGTTTGTCCCCAGGCAGAGAAAAAAGGCGCATCTCAAACAGTCGTGGGGGTCATATTCGGCTGCTACGCCGTCAGCAATTTGATAGGCTCGTTAATCCTGGGCCGATATGTAAGTACTGCACTTTTTGCGTGTGTAATGCGTGTACCTGTATTGGAATGCATGTGCAGGACATGTTGTTTTCTTGATGATTAGATTGTACAGATTGGCGCAAAGATGATGCTCATAACGGGGCTCTTTGTGTCGTCGGGCTGCACCATCCTCTTCGGGTGAGGGTTATGTCTTGAATATCGAATGGAAAAAATACCAACGTCCTGGTCATTTTTTTTATTTTTATTCTCATTTTTAATATATATGTATAATATATATATATATATATATATATATATGTATGTATGTATGTATGTATATATATATACATATGTATGTATGTATAAAATATAATGAGAGATTTATATCGATCAATAGACTTGCATATTATTTATCATTTTCAAAAGATTTATTTTGTGCTTTACTATTTTTAAATGATTTATTTTTATTCATTGTTCAGATTAATTTTTATTTTTATGTTTTTTTTTTATATTTTATTTTTGTTTCTTTTTGAGGTATTTTATTTTTTATATTTTATTTATTTCCCTTTTTTTAATTTTTTTAATGTATTTTTTATTTAATTCTAACTTTTTTATATTGAATTTTTATTTATTTTGTATTTTATATTTATTTTTTATTTCTAGATTTTCTCATTTTATCCTAATCTTTTACATTTTTTGGGTTTTTGATTTCCTTTTTTATATTTTATTTATTATTTTATATTTTCAATTATAATTCAATGTATTATTTCATTTTTATTTCTTCATCTTCTATTTTTACATTTTAATTTTATCATTTTATTCTTGTTTCATTTTTGTTTTTGATTTTCATTTTTTAAATATATTTTTTGTTTTGATTTTTTTACATGTTTTTAAATTTCATATATATGTGTGTGTGTGTGTGTGTGTATATGTATATATATATATATATATATATATATATATATATATATATATATATGTGCGTGTGTGTATATTCACACACTGCCCAAAGATAGCTGGGATGGGCTCCAGCACCCCCGCAACCCTACTGAGGATAAGCGGTGCAGATAATGGATGGATGGATATTGTGTGTTTGCATATATATATATATATATATATATATATGTATGTATGTATGTATGTATGTATGTGTGTGTGTATTTAATATAATTTTATGATTTGTTTGTTTAATTTATTAACCATTTGTATTAGCTAATGTACGTATACATTTTCTTTAATCAAATGACATGGTATTTATTTTTTCACACCCAACTAAAGAACTGGTCTGGATTTCTCTTGACAGGCTACTAGACCGAGTTCCCGCAGGTAACGTTTTCATCGCCTTGTGCATCATCGTGAGGTCGGTGGACGCGGTGGGCTTCGCAGCCGCCATGACTTCTTCTTTTGCGCTGTCGGCAAAAGTTTTCCCAAACAATGTGGCGACTGTTTTGGTGAGTGAGGACGGCCCTTTGTCAAGTCTGGCATCTTGTTGACACCGCAAGGTCACGAGTGCTCGTGGAGCTGCTTTTGCATTACCTTGGGAAACTGCCGCAATTGGGCGTTTATAAGTTTAACTGTCTAAGGTGTAAACTCGTCCTTTCTGACCTATAATCATTCTGGATAGCAGTGACGACTATGCAATGAATCGGGATTTCAGAGCTGCTGTTGCATTACCTTGGGAATTTGTCATGTGCAGAAGTTTAGAAGTATTACTGTCTGTGGTTTGGCTTATCGGGTCTGATCTATAATCACTTATGGAGTGACAAATTTGCAAAGAAAAGGTTGTTAAACTTTTTTTTTATCGCCTAGACACGCCACAAAACATGTTCTGCCTATTTCCCTCCGCCAATGCATTTGATTCATACTGTAATGTTACTTTTGTTGCTGTTTGTGTTCACGCATGGACCCTTTAAGATAAAACGTGACGCGAGGGAGGGGGAATGTAACTGATGCAGAAGTTTTGTGCTCCGAAGTCACTGTGTGTGCTCGTGAACCGTGTGCGTAAAGAACAACAGTAGCTCTTTTGTGAATGTTTATACTGCTTGTTATTTTGTTATATAAATTGGCAAAGAGACTTAATCAGCGACAGTGCACCGTTGATCACATCGAGGGGCATTACGATATGATTAGAGTCAGGTGGGTCGGAGGAGGGAAACATATAAAACGTGTCACTGCGTGCCCTATTTGATCTTATTTGAATACTTACCGTAAATTCCGGACTAGAGCGCACCTAATTATAATAATAATAATAATAATAATTTCCTTGTATTGTCATTCTGTGTAACAATGTACACAGAACGAAATGTCGATTGCATCTGACCCGATGCAGCCGCAGCCAAGAGAGGGCGCCGCCGACCACTTTTTAAGTCTTAGGAATGACTCGGCCGGGGCGCGAACCCGAACCTCCCAGTCTCAAAGCGGGCGCCTTACCATCTAGGCTACTGAGCTGGTAAAGCCGCACCCACCACATTTTAAAAGGAAAACCGATTTTGTACATACACAAGCCGCACCTGTATATAAGCCGCATGCGCCCACATTTTGTGTGAATTTCCCTATGGGGATGAATAAAGTATCTATCTATTTAAACATGTAACACGAACACAAAATTAACCTAAACCCTACTTTAAGTCCCGCGATTGAAACTAAATGTCCTTCATCAAAGGGGGATTTTTTAAGGGTTATTGTTCTGTCTTCTTTATTCATTATCCATTATCCGTTATCGGTCAGTTCATAATACGCTGCAAAGCCTAGGAGCCGGGACTCTTACTCTCAGCCAAAAGGCCAAGCTAAGGTCCTAGCCTTAAAGCCTTGCTGCGATCATTGCAAATGCACCAAAGTCCACAGTCCAAAAATCACAGCCGGCAAAATGAACGGAAAATGATAAATGATACCGATACTTAAGGTTTGATGCAGACCTGCAGAGTCCGGGTCCCGTTGAAAGTAATCCAAGGGAAAAAAGTGTATATTTCCAAAGGTAAGGGTGGGAAAAATAAGTCAGATGAACACATTTACTCACGCAACTCCTTTTTCTTTACCCACTTTTTACCCCCTCTTCTTTCCTTGTTTGTCCCTCACCTTTACCGGTCCGCTCTTAAACTCGGCACCTCGCGTTTGTTCCGCCCCTCATTTTTCGTTCAACCGTGCAAAACATATCAGAATAAGTGTCTAAAATAAATACAAATAGATACATAAAAAAAATATACAGTTGCAAATACATATCATACATGGGTTACACATATTTACAAAGAAAGACGGTACACCGAGAGAGTTTTCAAAGCTTTAATAATAATAAAGCTTTCATCCCAAACGGTGGCTGTGACAGGGCAGTTAATGGTAGCAACACTGGTGCGCCTCTGGCGGCCTTTAGAAAAATTACATAAATTGGCCGCATCACTGAATAAGCCGCAGGGTTGAAAGTTAGGGAAAAAAGTAGCGGCTTATAGTCCGGAATTTACGGGAGTCTTTTTTTTTATCAGGAAAGATTCCCACTCAATCAGATCTGTCTAGTGTGAGTCTAAAACTCATGTGATGCTAATGGTGTGTTAGCATAAAGCTAGCAGGAGTTTATTCAAAGCGAGTCTATTTCAGTGGGTTTGAATACAGTTTAAAAGAATACAATTTTGCTATTAAAATAATTATTAAAATGTGTCATGATTTCAGAAAAATGTAGATAATCTGTAAAAATTTCCGCCACAAGGCTAACAAATTAGCATTATAAGGAAGACCTAGGAGCGATTTGAAATGATGATATAGATTTATGTTCACTTTGAAAAAAACAACTATAGTTTTTTTAACAAAAAAAAAATCATTTTAATATCTAAAACACAGGTGTCAAACAGGCGGACCGCGGGCCAGGTCAGGCCCGCTAAGGGATTGAATCAGGCCCGCGAGACAACACTCAGAGAAGCGCAAGAGAAAAACAAGCTGCATGTTGAAATATGTCAACTTGATGTTGCCAAAGAAAGGTGCCTCGAACAAAGACACTGTACTTGTATTTATTTCTCTCTCTCTCTCTCTCTCTCTCTTTCTTTTCCGCCCCTTTTCTCCCACTCTGTCTCTGTCTCTTTCACTCAGTGTCTCTCTTTTTCCCTTTGTTGCTCTTTGTCTCTCTGTGTCTTTTAACCTCTTTTGCTCTAACTTCCTTTTTTCCTTTTCTCTTTCTCTCTTCATACCCCTTGCGCTTTCTTTTCTCTTTTCTCTCCTTCTGTCTTTCTATTTCTCTTTGGATTTCTTTCTTCCTCTCCCTTTCTTTTCCCCCTCTCTCACGACTTTTTATCTTTTGTTTCTCATGCTCTCTCCCTCTCTCTCTTTATCTTGCTTTGTCCCGCCCTCTCTCCTTTCCCTCCCTACTTTCTCTTATTTCTTTCTCTCTTTTTCTTTCTCTTTAATGTACTAGTCCGGCCCCCGACAGAATGTTTGTTCTATCGTGTGGCCCCCGGGTTATAATGAGTTTGACACCCCTGATCTAAAATCTTGATTTTATCCGTCAGTTTAAAAAAATAAAAATAAACTTACTAACCTATTTTTTTGACCTGACTAGCTTGTTAGTTGAATAAGCTAGCATCCAAAATATGGACAATCATGTAGCTATTAATTCAATAACTGCAAAATAACAGAAAGGTTTTGCTGAGTGTGTGGATTTTTAACACCCATTTCATTGCATTATCATCACCCCATAAGTACTTCGAGATCATACCTGACTAGTTAGCACCTTAGAAAGTAAAATTTAAACCTTGTTCTCAGAACAATTTCCCAAGGTAATGCGGCAGAAGCTCTGAAATCGTGTGGATTTTAACACCCTTTTAATTGCAGACATCACTCGTAAATTATTATTGATCAGACCCAACTAGTGAAAAGCTCAGACAGTAATATTTATAACCTTCCTTTTGTGACAGTTTCCCATAAGGCTAAATCCTGTGGATTTGTAACCCCCATTTAATTGCATATTATGGATAGCAGCTCTGAAAAAAATGTGCATTTTTGTCAAATATGCACTGAAATCAGTGTTTCGAGTCACATAATCGGCACATCTGTTCAGTTTTGCTGCAGTTATTGCATTAAATAGCCACAAAATTGTCAGTCATCACTCAATAAGTGATTATAGATCAGACCCGACGGGTAAACGCCTCAGAAAGTAGTACCTATATCCTTTTCATATATCAGTTTCGCCATGCGATGCAAGTGTGATCTGAAATCATATGTATTTGTAACACCCATCTGATTGCATAATCGTCACTGTCAAGTCAAGTCATGTTTATTTGTATAGCCCTTAAGCACAAGGAGTCTAAAAGGGCTGCACAGGCCACAGATTATTGCAAACCACAGACTATTATGACACCATCCCCTGATCTAAAACCTACATGAGGGCAAGTAATACACATATATTGTCAACATAAAATATAGATTATTCATATGCTATAGAATAGTAGTGTCTTTTAAGCTTAGATTTAAACATTTCCACTGAGGTTGCAGATCGAATCTCAGGGGGAAGAGCATTCCCCAGCACCGGGGCCCGGATGGAGAACGCTCTCGAACCTGCGGATCTCTTCTTGGCTCTTGGGATCACTAGTAGACCGGCGTTTTCAGAGCAAAGGCTCTGGACCGGAACATAGGGGGAACTTAAATCTGAAAGATATGAGGGAGCAAGTCCATGCATGATTTTGTATAATACTAACAGAACCTTAAAATCACATCTTAAGCTAACAGGGAGCCAATGCAGGTTAGCTAAAATCGGGGTAATGTGATCAAACTTTCTTGGCTTAGTTAAAAGCCTCGCTTGCAGCATTTTGTACCAGCTGAAGGCTTTTGATTTTGGACTTCGGGAGATCGGAGAGTAGTGCATTACAGTAATCAAGACGGGAAGTAACAAACGCGTGAATTATAATCTCCACATCCGACAGCATAGGGCGAATTTTAGCAATGTAAATATGGAAAAAAGCTGTTTTAGGATTATTCTTAACGCGTGTTTGAAAGGACAGATCAGGGTCAAATATGACACCTAAATTTTTGACTGAGTCACTCTGGGTGATATTACATTTGTCAATGTTCAGAGCTGTTTTTGAGAACAAGTCACGGCATTTAGATGGACCAATAACATTTCGGTCTTTTCAGAGTGAAGGCCCAAGAAGTTGAGTGACATCCATTCTCCAAATTTCCTCTGCTTCAACTATAGATCAGAACAGTCTAAATAATAGTGTGATTAACGTGCTTAAATTGCAAAATTGAAACATTAATAAACTATTGTTTGATTATCAGCATGAATTTTAGGTAATTCAAATGAATCTTTGACATTCCTACTCTTGATTTCACTATTTAACGAAGTTCCTATTTTAAAAAGTGATAAAACAATCAATCTGATTATTTTCCCGTCATACTTCTTAAAGGTGGACCGATTGGTGATCAGAAACAGTGATTGATTTTTTTTTTTTTTTTGAAGTTTCAAATTGGAAAGCAACCTGTTAAAGCTCCAAACAAGCATTCCTCTTTTCTCACAGTTGCCGGTTAAGTCGGGAATCTTTTTCTGTTCTCGAATGCGAGTCTCACCGGACGACACACTTAGCAACCGAAGCACTGATTGCCATCAGCTCGATTAAAAGCGGAAAAACTGATCGGTCGCGGAGTATTTCAAGCAATTTATATAGACGACCGTGACTCAAACGACCTGAAGTTAGCAAAGGCACACTCACGGGTTTCGATCTTTTTCCTTATATATTATATTGTCCATTGTGTCTTGTCAGCCTGGTCATGTGTCCGTGTGAAAGAAGCATGTGAATAACAACTCGATGACTCTGTCCCTGCAGGGAAGTTTAGAAGTGTTTACGGGCCTGGGCCTGATCCTGGGACCGCCGGTCGGGGGCTGGTTCTACCAGTCTTTTGGATACGAGGTCCCCTTCATGGTCCTCGGATGTTTCCTGTTAATAATGGTGCCGCTCAACATCTACATCCTTCCCTCCATCGGTAAAGCACTTGATACAATGCTGCATTGTTTTGATTCTAATGTGGTTTGTCAGGTTTGATTAAACAGAACTGATCAGATAGAATGTTTCCCTAGGGCTATAAGACACACCTGAAAACCGCAAATTGGCCTGAAATTCGAAATACAGTGGAACCTCGGTTTTCGAACGCCTCTCAGTTCGAACAAATCGGAGTCCGACCAAAAATTTAGAGAAATTCTTGCTCCGCTGTTCGGTCAAGAAATCGGAGTTCGAACGCCGGTAATAGAATAGAATATACCTTTATTGTCATTGTTACAAAATGGGTTAACATATTGTGACAACTAAATTGGGCATGACACTCCAGTTTTACACATTCACAGTGAGGTATGAGCCAAGAAGATAAAGGAACAGAGAAGATAAGGTTATAAAACAAGGGGGGTAAGGCTATAGTTATAATTTACATGGTATTTACACAAGAAATGTCAGCATGTGGGATGTTACATACAGTGTTAACGTGATACCGTTGGTATCGTAAGGGTTGTGCAATATTGCATTTGGTGCAAAGTCATCGTAGTGCAAAAAAATAAAATAAATAAATAAATAAAAAATGCGTGAGTGCGTACGGTAGGGTGCGATGCTGAGCGGCGTACGGGTGTTTTAGCCCCTTATTATGCCTCCGAAGAAAGTCAGTGCAAGCAGCAAAGTTGCTGCAGGTGAAAAAAGAAAAGTAGTGCGTACAACTATTGCATTTAAGAAAGAAATAATAGCCACATATAAAGGAGGTGTGCGAGCGCCTTCTGCTGACCACCACAAAGGTAAGAAATCCTATTCATAAGATTACGATAACGCGAAGGTACGATTAGCCTGGGTTAGCTTTAAGTTTACGTTAAACATTCAGGGTGTTGGAACGGAGCCCAACATTGAGGGTGTTGGAACGGAGCCCCCTTTCCAATGAACCCCTCACCACTTGTTGTGGAGACCCGGGTGCTAAATGACTTGTAAACGACCTGATTTTTTTTTTTTACACGTTCATGTTAGCGTAATCTTTCGTACGGAAGATTACGATAACGCGGACGTACGATTAGTCTGGGTTAGCTTTATGATTACGTTAAACATTCAAGGTAAACATTCAGGGTGTTGTAAAGATTTTTAATGGGAAAAATGATTTCGGTGATCGAACAAATCGGTTTTCGAACAGGGTTCTGGAACGGATTATGGTCGAGAACCGAGGTTCCACTGTAGTGCTTCATAAACTGGTGCACCTCATATACTGGTGGACAAAATTGGAGATGCATACAACATTTATTTGTGTGCGTAACTACACAAGGTTTTACGGCATACTATTGTATTTGCGCAATTATTAATCACTTGGAAAAACATCCATCCATCCATTATCTGCACCGCTTATCCTCATTAGGGTCGCGGGGATGCTGGAGCTATCCATAGGCAGTGGGCAGGGCACACCCTGAACTGGTTGCCAGCCAGTCCCAGGGCACAGAGGGACAGACATTTAGCTCGTTCATTCACACCTAGGGACAATTTGGACCGGCCAATTAACCTGACATGCATGTTTTTGGAATGTGGGAGGAAACCGGAGTACCCGGAGGAAACCCAAGCAAGCAAGGGGAGAACATGCAAACTCCACACAGGAAGGTTCTATCTCACGACCTCAGAACTGTGCCGCACACGCGCTAACCACTGCGCTGCCGTGCTGCCCTAATTCAGTAGTTTATAAAGATTATTACAAAGGTAAAAAGCTAAAACAATACAATTTTTAAACCCTTTGCTGTACCTTCCAGGAACGCTTCAATCACTCACATTTTAAATGGTTACCACTTCAAAATTTAGAGGCATTCGATTTTGGCCACAATCCGTTTAGCCAGGAAAACGTGTCGGGACTGATCATGCGGAAATTCTGCTATCCAACAGACGCTGTCTCTTCGAAGAGCTCCTTCTTCAGCCTCCTCAAAGAACTGCATATCATCCTGCTCTGCTACGTGATATTCACCCTAAGTTCGGGTCTGGGCTTCTTGGACGCAACCTTGTCCCTCTATGCAGTCGAACAGTTTGAGCTGTCCACCGGCTACGTGGGACTGATTATGTTGGGTCTGTCCTTTCCATACTCGCTGGGCTCGCCCATATTGGGCTATTTCACGGATAAGTACCCGGTGAGTTGGAAACAGCCGAACTGTAATCCCTCGCTAGCGCCTCTTTTTTGCCGTTGTGTCCGACAAAAAAGGAACTGCACTCGTGCGAGCACGATCCAATATTCCCAATCGCATATTGGTGCGAGCGGTAGCCGGCCCTGCACATTTTTGTCAGGCCTGGCGGCTCAATTTTGCCGTTTTGTCCGCCAAAAAGTGGACCGCACTCACACAGTGGCTGCGATCCATTATCTCCAACCCCATATTTATGTAAGCGAAGACCAGCAGAAGACACTTATGTTGGGGAAAAATGCCATTCTGGCCCACCTTAAATGAAAGGCACAGTCATGGCTGGGATCGATTATCCCCAGGTGACTATTGCTGAGAGCGCGCGCCAAAGGAGCAAATTTGTTTCATACGGTATGTAGCGACAAAGTGCACCCGTGCAACTGCGAACCATTATTTCTGGTTGACTATGTCTTAAAGCAGGGGCTGAGAGAACAAATTTGTGTCTTGCGTGAACTTTTTTTTTCCTGTTCTTTCCGTCTACAATGATTTGCACCTGTGCGGCTGGGATCCATTATCCCCAGGTGACTATTGCTGAGAGCGAGCGCCAAAAGAGCAAATTTGTGTCATACTGTATGTAGTGACAAAGTGCACCCGTGCAACTGCAATCCATTATTTTTGGTTGACTATTTATTAAAGCAGGGCCTGAGAGAACAAATTTGTGTCATGCATGCCAATTTTGTTGTCTGTTCTTTCCGTCTACAATGAATTGCACCCGTGCAGCTGCGATCCACTATTCCCGGGTGACAGTTGCTGGAACCAGCGGCCGAGGGAGCAAATTTGTGTCATGGGCGGCGATCTATTATCCCAGGTCAACCATTTCTGAAAGCAAGAGCTGAGAGCTAGTTCCTGTCATGGGAGGCAGCTCTTTTTTAAAAGATTTTCTGCCTAAAATTAAATGCACCCATGCAGCCACAATCCATTGTCTCCGGTCGACTATTCATGAGAGCGAGAGAGCAAGTTCCTGTCTTGGATGGTGGGTTTTTTTTTCTGTTTTTTCTGCCTGAACTTAAATGCACCCGTAGGGCCACAATCCATTGTTCCCAGTCAACTATCGCTGCAAGCGGGGACCGGCATATTCAAAATAGATGGGCTACTTGCTGGATTTTCACATATCGCTGGGAAGTTCTGGTCCACATTAACCGCGTTAAAAGAGGGATTACAGTATTTTATTTCAAGTGTTATTTATAAGCAGCCATTTTTGTCTCCAGGCAACCAGGAGATGGTTCATGGTGATTGGAGGAATGGCCACGGCTGCTGCCTTCCTGCTGCTGGGGCCCACTCCTTTCCTTCACATACCCAAGTATTTGTCTTTTATATGATGATATCAGTACTCTAAAACAGGATTATTTTGAGTTTCTAGGGAATTAATTACCTGGCATGAGAAATCATTGACATAATCCGTGTCTTACAATACATGATCGATTATTTTTTAAATAGCTGGGCTTACTTTAACCCTATTTCTTATGATTACAACCAGATATTAACATAGTCAAGTCACATTTATTTCTATAGCCCTTAATCACAAAATGTCGCAAAAGACTGTGCAATGTCCGGATATTTTTCGACATCCCGACAAGAAGGTTCGTATCTACCAATTTTTGTAACCCAAATGTTCTTAAGGAGGGGAGCATCTGTATTATTTTTGACCCTACTGTTTTGGAGCGTACCACCCTTACAATTACAATCTGTCCACTTGTGAATGCTCACTGCGCTACGATAAATTTTCTCATTTTGGGTGAAAAAAAAAAAACAGGCTAAAAATGCTCCAGTAGTACCAGTCACTAGCGTTAACATCCAACCCAATAACTTCTTTGGACTTAGTTTGAACTCCTTTGAAAGCTGCAGCTGATTAGCATACCATTTACACAATAACCCCAAAAACAGGGTTGAAATAACTGCCGAGCAGGATTACAGTAAATCCTCAAAACCTCTTTCATTTATTTTATTGTGGAAATACGTTATTGTTTAGCTTTTAAAACTGTAATTAGGGATTTCCATGAACAATTTCTTTGATTTGATGGTACAAAATTTGCATTATTTCTACTAGAGGATATGCAAATATCTCTCCAGTAGTTACCCACCCAGCAAAACTGGTAAAAGGTGGACTGGTTCTGTGATTTTCTAGGGAATTTTGATTTCAAACTGGCATGGCATTCAGTACCTAATGTTTGGATTTTATTTTCTACCGATTCAAAGCCGTCTGGTTCATTTTGACCGTGAGTCAATAAGGGGTTTTGGAAGTAATTTTACTTCTTCCTTCGTTCTGTAGGTGTATGTGCACTTTTAAAAGACTATTTTGGCTTTTTTTGAATGCCACTGTTGATGTTATTTTTTTGCAAAACATGTTATATTCATTTTGTTTGTTTGTTTGTACATGATTCAAATTGAATCGTTTCTTCCGGCGCCGTCACGAATGGCAGCCACTCCAGCAGCTCCCGTGTTATTTTCGATTGTTCTGTTATTTTCGATTGTTCTCGATTGTTTGTTCTCAGCTCAGGGATGCTGCTGGAAATGTGAATTTCCCTTCGGGGATGAACAAAGTATCTATCTATCTATCTATCTATGAGAAATCGTTGACTCTTCTCCTACTACTTCTAATAATTAAAAGCCTGGTAATAACAGGGTAAGACTAGAACAGCTGTGTCCTGAGAGAACAGAATGTCTTTCTTGGAAAGTCAGCAAATCCAGAAATGCAGAGTCATCTTTTTATTGGGCAGTTCTTACATTGGGGGTAACCTACCTGACTGCCTGTAAAAGATGGGTGTTGATATTCAATTTTGTTTTGGCTGTGCAGAGTGGAATGACTTTCTGGAAAAAAAAGGAGAGTCAGCAAAACCAAAAGCACTTAGTCTACTTTTTTTAGGCAATTTCTCACGTATTGCTCAACCCTTTGTCTGCGAGACGTTGTGTTGAAATTAAATGCTGTTCTGTCCTGGAAGAGGGGAATGTTTTTCTAGAAAAACTTCTTAGTTGGCAAAATCAAATGTGAGTCAGATTCTTTTTTGCATTTTCACATCTAGAGTGACCTACCTGATTCCTTGTGAAAGATTAGAATCCTGCTCAAACTTGTTTTATCCTGCGAGAGTAGAATGTCTTTCTGGGAAAGCGGTTGAGTCAGTAAAACAAAACAAATGTCATGTCAGCTTTTTTTGGGGGGGGGGGAGTTTTCACATCTGGGGTAACCTACTTCGACTGCTAGTCAAAGCCGCTCTGGCCAGGGAAAGTGGATTGTCTTTCTGGGGAAAACAATCTTGGGTCTACAAAACTAAAAGTGTTGAGTCCGCTTTTTTGTGGCATTTTTCACATCTAGGGTAACCTACCTGACTGCTTGTGAAAGCTGGTGGTCATATCTAAACTATTCCCATTTTCTTGGTTGGACAGACACAAATAGACTAACATATATACATACATAGTTCCCTACCAAAATGTTATCACAACCCTCAATTTTCTCGCGGGTGATAAACATAGTAACAACATAGTAATAACATGATAAATTGTTGAAACACATATAAATCAGGTCGCCCTTTGCATAAACCAAAACGTAGCTCTCAGCTTCTAAAAATTGAATGACCCCTGTGGTAAATGCAACATTTTTTTTAGACCTCTATTTTGGGAATAAACCATGGCCAAAATCTCACGTTTCATGTTGGAGGGGGTATTTTTCTCGCTTATTATAAAATCCCATTTTATTCTTTTTAAAATAAAATCTGCTTTCTCAGGCAACTATGGCTACTGGTCGTCATGCTAGGTGTAATCGGCTTTTCCCTGGCGATGACCGCCATACCCATTTTTCCGGAGGTCATCAAGTGTGCCTAGTGAGTCCTTATCCATTTCACCGATTTACAGTTCCAATGCTGAGAAGTAATCATTCTTTAAACTTTTCCTTTCTCTCATTCAGCGATAACGGATTTGATGAGGGACTGAGCACTCTAGGAATGGTGTCGGGGTTATTTGGAGCCACGTGGTCTACAGGGTGAGTTGAGTCGGAGCGGTCGGGTCTGGTCATTGGGGAAAATCTGGAACGCAAGGTGCCGAGATGTAGAAATGGAAATATGCTAGTCTGCAAAAATAGAGAACTAGTCGGGTTTGGATCGATAGAGAATTAAAATGTCCGTTTAGTCAGAAAGCTAGCAAGGTATGAGCAATCAATGAAGAGTTAAAGATCTTACATTTAAACGACATCCTTTTCAGCAAGCTAACTAGTTAGGTCTGATTAAAAAAACAACAACTGGTATATCCAGCTCATCTTTGAAGAGCCGAATGATGCACCAAAAAACTACGGCAACCAGGTGATGAAGGTGCTGTATTTGAGTCAGATCAGGAGGCTTCTCCTGCTACTGGTAACCATGGAAAGCAGTACTTTCTGTTTAACGCGGGAAGCAAACGTCCTTTAGAGGCTGTACTTGCCCATGACACACAACAGGAAGTGGTGCCCCGACAACCTTTTTGATCAAAAGATTCTGTGGAATGAGATTTATTTGTCCAATTAGATTGCAAAATGGCCTCTAGAGTCTAGACCAAACTCATTTCAACTCGGGGGGCCACACGATAAAACAAACATTCTCTAGTAGATTGAGGAGAAAGAAAAACAGACAAAAGAAATAAGAGAAAGAGAGGGAGG
This sequence comes from Urocampus carinirostris, assembly GCF_059441175.1. Lineage (NCBI taxonomy): Eukaryota > Metazoa > Chordata > Actinopteri > Syngnathiformes > Syngnathidae > Urocampus > Urocampus carinirostris. The sequence goes on along the minus strand of NC_142363.1, from coordinate 25,702,203 downwards.
GAAAATGAGAGCGTGGGACAAGGAAAGGGAGAAAGAGAGAGAGAGAATGTGAGAAACAAGAGAGATTAAAAGAGAAATAATGAGGGAGGGGAAAGAGAAAGGAAGAAATCCAAAAAGAAATTTAAAGAGAGAAGGAGAGAAAATAGGAGAGAAAGAGAGAAGGGGAAAGCAAGAGAGGGATAAGAGTAGGGGAGAGAAAAGGAAAAAAGGAAGAGAGAGCAAAAGGTTAAAAGACACAGAAAGAGGCAAAGAGGAACAAAGAAATAAGAGAAAGAGCGGGGGAGAAAAAGAGTGTGGGACAAGGAATGGGAGAAAGAACGTGAGAAACAAAAGAGATAAGAGAAATAATGAGAGAGGGGAAAAGAGAAGGACAGAAATCCAAAAAGAAATTTAAAGAGAGGAGAGAAAGAGAGAAGGGGAAAGCAAGAGAGGGATAATAAAAGTAAGAGAGAGAAAAGGAAAAAGAGAGTAAAAAGTTAAAAGGCACAGACAAAGAAGAACAAAAAAATAAGAGAAAGAGCGGGAGAGAAAGAGTGTTGGACAAGGAAACGGAGAAAGAAAGAGAGAGAACTTGAAAAACAAGAGATAAAAAGAAAAATAACAAGAAATGGGAAAAGAAAGAAAGCAAGAAATCAAAAAAGAAATTGAGAGAATGAGAGATAGAAGGGTAGAAAGAGAGAAGGGGAAAGCAAAAGAGAGATAATAAGAGAAAAGGAAAAAAGGAAGAGAGAGCAAAAGAAGGTAAGACACAAGGAGAAAGAGACAAAGAAGAACCAAGAAAGAAAAAGAGACAGAGTGAGAGAGAGAGAGAGAAAGAGAAAGAAATACAACCACAGCGTCTTTGTTCGAGGCACCTGGCTTTGGCAACATCAAGTGGACATATTTCAACCTGCAGCTCGTTTTTCTCTTGCGCTTCCCTCAGCGTTGTCTCGCGGGCCAGATTCAATCACTTCGCGGGCCTTTTCCGGCCAGCGGTTCGCCCGTTTGACACCCCTAGTCTAGACGATATCCGTGTTTGTATCGGCACCTGAATTTCTCACAGCTGCCCGTTGAGTCAAGTTGCTAGCAAGTCGAGAAATCCGAAAATGACATTCATAACAATGAAGATTTACAGCTCTTGAAATTCATACGGCAGTCTTTTCAGGCTGCTAAGCAGTCGGGTCCGATTTCAAAAGGTCCTAATATAAATCATGTGGCCGCAGGATGTTCTACGGGCCCACCATGGGCGGCTTTATCACGCAGCGCCTGAACTTTGAGTGGGCGGCCGCGATCCAAGGAGGCTTGGCCTTTCTGGGTGTAAGTTGAATCCCTTTGGACTTTGAATTATTCCTTCTTCCGACCCGTTTTAGTTCCCGAGTCTCGCTTGACTATGTCATTGAAGGATTTATTCGATACTCTAAGACTAAGACTACTCTTTTGTTACCGAATAGGGAAAAGGGCCACCAGTTTGATATTGAATTTCTAAAATAACATCGTGTTATAACTCTCGTACTTTCCAGAGTATAAGTCTCTCCTGAGTATAAGACTCATCAGCCAGAAAACGCATAATTGAGAAGCATTTATAAGTCGCACTCACCGTATAAGTCATTAATTTATATGATAAAATCGAAAATCATGACCACAACATGTGATCTTGGAGGGAAATTTAAAATAAAATAGGTAGCAGTATCGTGTAGACCAGGAGTCCCCAAACTTTTTCCTCTGAGGGCCACATAACTTTTCCCTTCTCTGATGAGGGGCCAGGGTCAGTTTGTAACAGAAAAAGTGTGATGATTGCAGGAGTGCCTAAATGTAAAAATTTATTGTACATCTCACCTGCAAAATAGATGGTAAATGTCAGTCTCACACGACACCATTTACTTGTTGACATTAAGAGTGATTTATTGAACTAGTCTCATTAAATCACGAGACGTCCCGTGAGACTGGCCCCAAACACCCTTCTCTGACCTGTGAGACTGTCATCTAGTGGTGATATACTGGTAATTCACTTTTTCCGCTTTACAAAACAACACCAAAATCCCAAAATATAACATTTTAACTAGTCAGCAACCCTTGTTATGCCGTATAAAATAGTTACTAATAGTTAATAATGAAAATAGTTCATAACTAAGGAACATTTTAGTGCATAAGTCCAACTTTATTATCAAATACAAATACACATATATGAAAAAAAATAATCAAAATGCTTTCTGGTATTGTTCAGGGGGCCGGACTAAATGTGGAGGCGGGCCGTAGTTTGGGGACCACTGGTGTAGACCCTTCTATCTACTGAGAGAGCTAACTGTGGTCATTGTGGTTGCTGTTTACGTTCCACCGGATGCTAACGTTAGCATAGTGCTAAATCTCCTGCCCGCTCCTATCAATAAACAGCAGCTTGCACACCCCGACGGAGCTTTTATCGTCGCCGGCGACTTTAATCGGGCATGCTTAAGGAATGTACTTCGCTAATCCATTCAATACGTGGACTGAGCAATTAAGGAAAAAACACTGTACAGTGTGTACAGTAAGATAAAACATCTAGTTGGATCCGGCCATCTCTGTCTGTCCCTCACCCCTTCATACACTCCCCCTCCGGAGGAAAACAAAGCCTATGCAACAAGGACAGTACAAACATCTTCTTTGTTCCTTTATCTTTTTCTCTATCCTCACTGTAAAACGTGGAACTGGAGTGCCATGTCCAATTTCGTTGTCACAGTATATTCAACCCATGGTGTAACAATGACAATAAAGATCTATTCTATTCTATTCTATACTGACGTTACACATACGTACTTAACTTGGGCACGCTCAGTAATGACATAATATATCTAAGAGTTTTTCAACTCTTAGCATAAAGAACATGCTTACCAAACTATCAGCTTCTAAATCCAATGAAATATTCGTCATCGGTATCACTTTTACCGGTAAGCAACTTCCCTAACTCGAGGAGTAGATGAAAAGCTGCTTACTCCTTCCAATTCCAAGTCGCTGTCAAGGTTGAAACAATAAACATAGTCCTAGAGCTCCCTCTAGCGATTTAGTGTGCATATAACATGTGAAGTAATGTACAGTACTGGTAGTACAAATTGAAAACTCAAAGATATCACAATGTGTTTATAATTCTACTCAATAATCTCACCTGAGTACAAGTCACACCCCCTGCAAAACTATGAAAAAAAACTGGGACTGGGAAATACGGTATGTTATTACCATGTTACAAGGGTTTAGTTAAAAAAGGCTCAGTCAACCCCTAAAACTTTGAGTGAGCTACATACCATAAATTCCAGACTTTAAGCGGCTCTAAATACAGTTGTTTTCTGATGGCATCAGGGAAAACAGCAAGCTGCTCTTTTCCACAACGCGTGCACTCAAAATACAAAACACTGCCGTGACGTGTGAAAGCGTTTATGATGCCCTTCAAGAGGAATGACCGTAAATTGAAGACTACAGGAAGACTAACTTAAGGAAGAAACGTAACAGTTTTTTTTTGTACGAGCCACACAGGATTTTAAAACCGCAAGATTGAACATCGCAAAAAATGAACTCATCTTTGTTCAATTCTTACATTTCAAGAAATCAGCGGGGAAATGTCTAGTACAGAAAAGTAACACATTGTGCCTCCTAGTGGTGAATAAAAACTTCATTCATTTAAAAAAATAAAAAAACATATATATATATATATATATATATATATATATATATATTAATCAGTAGGCAAAAATACATGAACCATCATAAAAACCTGTATTAAAAAAAAATCCTCTGATGTTGAAAAATTTGTATTTATTTGATATAAGATGAGGCTCACCAAAAACGTGTCTTCTATCCCTTCTTTATTTCTTAGTTTTTTTCTTTTACTCGTGCTTTTTTTCCATTTTCCTTCTCATTTCTTTACTTTCCCTTCTGTTTCTTTATTTTTATGCCTTTTTTTCCTTCTCAATGTTTTCTTTTTTCTTTCCCCTGTCTTTTCTTTTGTCTTGTCATTTTTCTTTGGTTTATTTCATTTTTTTTTCTTCTTTCTCCTTGATTTTATCTTCTATTTTTTACTTTATTCTATACATCTTTTGCAATTTTTATTTATTTTTAAAATTTTTCTTCTTTTTTCCCCTTTCATTTTTTGTGGAAGTCATGGCAAAAATGAGGAAAAAAGGTTATTGGTCACTTGAGTCTGTTTTTTTTCTTCTTTGTGCTTTTCAGCACTCGTTTGCAGTTCCAATACACCGTACAGAGACATCTGGCGATCCCTTTAATCAACTGGCACAGCAGTCAATATTAACATATACGCAGGAGTACGACAGAATCGTTCTCAAACTCGATGTACCGTAAAATGAGGAAACCATTACGATCACAGAGGCCTGTACACATTCATGCGATTGATCTTAAGCTCTCCCATCCTTTGCGCACATGATAAAGTCAGATAATTATCCTTCGTTAGTAACTAGGGTCGGCACGTACAATTTTCACTAAGGATTTAGGGAGTGCTTTTATAGTGAAATGAATTTCCATTGGTTACCATTGTGTTTTTTTCAGGCTTTCCTGTTGGCGCTTTATTATATTTTGAATCCCACAACGGCTGAAAGGTAAGCATCTTGCTTTCACATTGTCCTTTCAGATGTATTCTCTCTTTTCTCTTGTTGAAATACATTCCCCCCTCCATCCCTTTTCTTCTTTTATGATTTATTCTTATTACCATGAGTACGTTTACATGCTGTGAATAGTCTGATTGCCATTATGTAAAGCCATTAAGGTCAATATTCGATTCGACGTTACTGCAGTTTCCTTCATCCGGGAAGTTTTGGTGTTTCAATGCTATAAAACCTTGGGTGTATTGGTTGATTTCTTCAGGACATTTCTATTTTATAATCTGTACCCTTTAAGGAAAAAAACCCCAGTTGTACCCGTCCACATATAGTGTCATTCCATGGTTCTGCCAAGCCATGTAGTAGCACACTTTTTTGGAACAAGGAGAAAATGAGCACGGTACTTTATTGTTAGCAGGGAGTGACATCAATAAATCTTTTTAAATAGACGGTGTGTATTTGACCACTAGATGTCACTGTGTGGTGTAGTGCAACTGAAAACGAGTGCTTAAAAGCACAAGGAAGAATACAAACTAGGGAGACTCAAAGTGACCAAAGTGTAGGATTTTACTAATGATTTATTTTCACAGGGCCATTTTGATTTTTTTAGGGGACCCGTAGCAGCAAGATGGCAGACAATTACTCTCTTTAACTCAGGCAAATCTTATCAAATCAACATTTATTTGTAGAGCACATTAAGACAAGTTGCAGCCAGATGATGAAGGTGCTGTATACGAGTCAGATGAGAAAGATTTTCCTGGTACAGGTCTACAGGGAAAGACCCTGGTGATTAAGGGATCCGTGAACTTATTATAAGACGAAATTTTGAATTCGGGTCTTTAGGTGCGCTTATAGTCCAGAAAATACGGTACACGATGCAAAAATCTACTATCCCTTGCCTGTAAACATACTCATTGAGTTGAAATATCCATTTAAGCTGTGCAGAGTGGAATGTCTTTCTGGAAAAAAATGCAGAGACAGCAAAACCAAAAGCACTTAGTCGACTTTTTTTTAGGCAATTTCTCACGTATTGCTCAACCCTTCTGTCTGCAAGACGTTGTGTTGAAATTGAATGCTGTTCTGTCCTGAAAGAGGGGAATGTTTTTTCTAGAAAAACTTCTTAGTCGGCAAAATCAAAAGTGAGTCAGGTTCTTTTTTGCATTTTCACATCTAGAGTGACCTACCTGATTCCTTGTGAAAGATTGGAATCCTGCTCAAACTTGTTTTAGCCTGCGAGAGTAGAATGTCTTTCTGGGAAAGCGGTTGAGTCAGTAAAACAAAAAAAAAGTCATGTCAGCTTTTTGGGGGTGACGTTTTCACATCTGGGGTAACCTACTTTGACTGCTAGTCAAAGCCGCTCTGGCCAGGGAAAGTCGAATGTCTTTCTGGGGAAAACAATCTTGGGTTTACAAAACTAAAAGTGTTACAGCTGTCTGTAACTCCGATTTTCCTTGCTTCTTCCCCCCCTTCCAGACTTCCTGACAAAAGACAACAAACAGACGAAAGACTTCCACTCTTAGATGAATAAAACACTCCAGTCACTGTATGTCCTAATGGGATGTGTTCAACACGCGTGTGACTTACTGTTCCAAGCAGAGGAACATCACGCCACACGCTTAATACACAGATGATTCTGTACTCATGTCACGTGCGAGACGATGTGGAAAAATGATTTTCTACTCAATAGATCGTGTACATATGTAAATGTCAGAGTCGGCTTTATCGAACCATCGTTTTTGTCTCAAAGGATTGTAAAAAGTTTCATACTGTATACGATGTCAGCTTTTCTCACAATAAAGGCACAGTGTTTCGAAATGTCAAGATTTTCACCTTGTTTGGTATTATTTCCGCCGACTACAAAAAAAAAGTCTAAATTTAATCGATGATTCTCGCAAGTTTCTTACATTTTTCAAAGAAATCTTGCACAGGGGTCTCCAACATGGAGCCCCCATCCCCGCGGATCTGTTCTGAAAATAGCTCACCAATGCTGGGTCATTGTGATTTTCTAGTAAAAATATTTTTTCATGGATTAAGTCTTTATAACCCTATTACAATGTTTGAAATGACGTATGACAACTTTTTCAAAAGAAAAAAAACTTTTATTCCGATTACGAAATTTTCATTTGTTTTAGAAATTTGGGATTGTTTGGCAATTTGCATACTCGTCAGCCAATCAGAAGCCTGCATCGAATAACTTCGTGCTTCCGGTATTTCCCAACCGTTATAAGGTCGAGAACACAAGAAAAATGGAGAAGTGGCTAGGAATTGTTAAGATTTGTCAATTTAATAGCGCTCTTACTCGTGGTATTGCGGTAAGGCGTTTTCCATTATGTGACGTCATTACGCACGCATCATTTTTTGTTTTGCTAATTGTTGATCGCCATGTTGTATTGAATGGAGCCGTGTGGTTTGCTTGCTGTTGAGGAATAAATATGTTTAAAGGCTGAACCACAATGTCCTGCTTATCTTCTCACGCTTGAGGAAACTGCACACTCTGACATATCCTTACCAGGAATCAAGCCAAAACCTCAGTCCCAGAAGAAAGATTCAAAAGAAGCTAACAAAATTGATGACGCTACAAAACGTAAACGTACATTAAAAGCATCGTGGAAAGAGGAGGTCACGTGGCTTGTAGCAGATGACACAACACAAACATTGCATGAATGAAGATGATTAAATACAGGGACATACTGATGGCAGATGAAAAACAGCAATGTCATATACATGCAATGAATATTATAAGTAGATTTATAATAAACGTAATTTTTAAGTGTTGTGTTATTTATTCTGATTATCAATCCTTAATACTTTGCAACAACGTTTTTTTTTTGCAATTAGTCGTCTTTTTGTGTTTCAAGTTGTGAAAAATGGGGCAGGCAACTTTATGGCTGGGCAGGCAACTTTTCAGAGTTGTCTGCTCTGGTTTCCGGTAACTTTTTGTCACGACTTTCAGGCACCGGCCTATTGTTAATAATCTGGTAATAGGATAGGAACAACATAGTAATAACATAAGTTATGATGGAAATTCAAATCTATTCAACTATTGAGAATAAGTAATTAAGAGAATAGGATGAGATTGTATTTGTGTATTAATTAAACATGTTTATTTTACAAGAAATGTGTGTGTGTATCACTTAACCACTAGGGTCATGGGGCACCATTACCTGTGTGGTGTCTTGGGCAAGTACAGCCTGGTGGCACCCATTCTTCTCCAGGCCAACATATATTTTCACTTAACAGAAAATACAACAAACTAAATTTATAGGTTTTATCAAGCAAATGCGAAAATAAGGGTCCATTTTTTTAGCTAGCTATCTTCCCACCTTTTTTATCTATTTGAAAGCCTTCTATCAAGCTTCTTATATTTTTTGCATGCTATCTAGCTAACATTTTACAAAATTATTTCTAGTTATGAGGCTTAATTTCGACCTCCTTTCTGGCTTTTATTTTAAAAAACCTTTTACTTTTTACTCTTTAAGCTATCTCTCTAGCTCCCTTTTACTTCTTTTTTACCTGTTAACCTATTTAGCAAACTATCAAGCTTTACCTTTTTAGCTAGTTGGCTAAGTGTCTATTTTGAAAAATGAATAGCCCCTTGCGCTAATTACTAACAAAAAGTAGCTCTCAGCCTGAAAAGTGTTTTTTGGGCCCCTCTTTATGGCATTTTCCCCCACTATATGACAAACACAAATTATTATGCCTATTTGCTAACGGTCAACATCATATAAAATGCTGGACTGCTATTGGTTTACGTCACGGCATGAAAAAACAGAAATGCTGTTGGCTGACATACTTCCCACAATACTTTTTATTCCATTCAGAATCTCATTTTCTTTGTGTGAGATAAAATACTATACATTTTTGTCTTGTATTTATTGACGATGGTTTGCAATGATGTAAAGGGAGAAGCAAAAAAAACCTGATAACCATGGAAGCAAAGATTGCAATTACCAAAAATTATGAAGAATGTACGCAAACTGCTATTTGCATGACTGTAATCAATCAAAGATCAGGAATATGAGGCGATTAAAGCAAGGACATCTTCGAAAGGCGGGAAAATCCGCTCAAGTTTTAGAATCAGTTTTAATTGTAATCTGCAGTCTGGGCCCTTTCTGAATCCACCCGCTACTCCACTAGACCAGCTCAAGTCAAACCAAAGGTAAATAAAATGTATTTTTTTTCTCGACATGTATCTTCAGTTATATTGTTATTTCATTATAAGCGCGTATATTTCACATATGTAGTACTTAATGGATACCATTTGGTTATTTTAACGTTTTTAACTGAAGTACCAGGGGGTTGGACGGCATAACTATTGTTTTCCATCCCTCCCCTACGTAAATTTCACTTTGCAATTCCACCTAAGAATGGATAAATGTCATATCCTGGGCAGATGCTAACCTAAGTAGCATGTGGCTAACAACTCGTGTGAAAAATTATCGAGCTGCCGTGCGTAAGAAAGGTTCACAAGTTTCAAGGTTAAAAAGGTTTTTTCAGGTCATTTTTCAATCAAAGACAGAATCATTTTTATAAACATGTTTCACTTTGGTCTCACCTTTAATACCTGTGTCAAACTCATGGCCTGCGGGCCGAATGTGGCCCGCCACATTGTTTTATGAGGCCCACAGTGGGTTAAAATACCTGAGCGTTTAAGAAGAAATGATTCAAGACTGCTTTGACCAAAAACTACAATTCCCACGATGCCTGTTGACTACGACAACCGCAAACTGACGACTCGGAACCAATGGCCTGCAGTGTTTCCGTACCGATGCCGTTTAGTGGAATTGAAAAACGATCCCGAGAAAGATTGTGCTATACAGTGGAACCTCGGTTCTTGACCATATTCCGTTCCAGAACCCTGTTCGAAAACCGATTTGTTCGATCACCGAAATAATTTTTCCCATTAAAAATAATGTAAATCGTTTTAATCCGTTCCAACACCCTTGAATGTTTAACGTAAACATAAAGCTAACCCAGGCTAATCGTACGTTCGCGTTATCGTAATCTTCCGTACGAAATATTACGCTAACATGAACGTGCAAAAATAAAAAAATCAGGTCGTTTACAAGTCATTTAGCACCCGGGTCTCCACAACAAGTGGTGAGCAGTTCATTGGTGTGGGCTACGTTCCAACACCCTCAATGTTGGGCTCCGTTCCATCACCCTGAAAGTTTAACGTAAACTTAAAGCTAACCCAGGCTAATCGTACCTTCGCGTTATCGTAATCTTATGAATAGGATTTCTTACCTTTGTGGTGGTCAGCAGAAGGCGCTCGCACAACTCCTTCATATTTGGCTATTATTTCTTTCTTAAATGCAATAGTTGTACGCACTACTTTTCTTTTTTCACCTGTAGCAACTTTGCTGCTTGCGCCGACTTTCTTCGGAGGCATAATAAGGGGCTAAAACACGCGTACGCCGCTCAGCATGGCACCCTAGCGTACGCACTCACGCATTACCGGCGTTCGAACTCGAATTTTTGACCGAATAGCGAAGCAAGAATTTCTCAAAATTTTTGGTCGGACTCCGATTTGTTCGAACTGAGAGGCGTTCGAAAACCGAGGTTCCACTGTACGTGGCCAATAACATATGTGTAGCGATATATTTTCAATGCAAACGTTTGTGACTTGAAAAAGTCATCATTTCAATTATTTTACACTAAGGAGTAATTACAGTGACAGTATAAGTCACTTCAGGCCCTTTGACGACAGCCATTATCCCCCGGCCATATAATCCGACAGCCCGTTCTGAAAATCTCCATACAAAAAGAATACAAAACAGAGATTGTCTATTTTACAAAACGAGTTGTGTTATGGTTCAAGTCTTACAGCAGCACCAGGCTTCCTGGTTGGTCTTTTAGGGAGTGGACGGCGGGCGGGCCGGACCTGGTCTGCAGATTCGGTTCCGACATCCGGGTCGGAATAGGTGGCCTGAGATGACGTAAGAAGAGGCGGTGGTAGCAGCCTTTTCACATTCCTTCTTACTTTCCTTTTCTTCTTAAGTCTGGGGCAGGAGGAAAATGTACGAATTAGTATTAAGGGTAAACGGCTTAGAGCAAGGGTGGGCAAAATACAGACCGCGGGCCACATGCGGCCTGTCAGGCTTTTTCATCCGGCCCACCAAACCAAAATGGTCATTATATATATATATCAATAATAGTAAATGAAGAACTGATAAAGGTTTTTTGGGTGCCAACTTTGTCCCCATTGTCCCTTTGTGTGTTTACAACAAAAAGTACTACAGAAATACATGCAATACAAAATTACCACCAAATAACTTCATAACTATATCAAATTTAGTATTTAAAAACGGGGACGTCATAGATTACTTTGCTTTCGTTCTGAAAAGAAAAAATACTATATAAATATGACAAAAACACTACTACAGTAATACCAGTATACAGAAATTATAACAAAAATCTTACAAAAATACTACAGTTATGTTCCCAAAATACGAAATAAGTACTACAAAAACGCCTTAATATCCCAAAATACGGTAATACCACAAAAAAAATACTTCAAAAATACTACAAATATTGCTATGTGAATACTTCAAAATACTTCTAGATAAATATTACAGTAATATTATATAAAAATTGCATTACAACAGAAAACTACAAAACTAGTACTACAGTAATACTACAAAATACTAAATATATATATATATATATATATATATATATATATATATATATGTATAACAAAAAATATACTATGAGAATGTTACAAAAATACTATTATGGAAATGCTCCAAAAAATACTAACGCAGAAATACTACAAAAATGCCACTACAGCAATACTATGTATGACAAAACTGCTACAGAAATATAACGGCGGAAATACTAGAAAAAAAAAACTACAGTAATATTACAAAAAGACTTCAGATATACTACAAAATTGCTCCTATGTAAATACTACAAAAATACAAATGAATACAACTTACAGAAATACTACAAGACTAAAAATGAAATGTAGTCCTTAAAACAGGGACCTAATATATTATTTTGAGAGATACGATTTAAAGGAACTCATCTAATTAAAAAAAAATGAAATAAAGATATTTAACATATAGATGTCTGCATGTATTTTTATACATGAATGAAAAAAAATTGTACAGGTCTCCAGCACTGAGTTGCTCGACATGAATGAGGTTTATTATTAAAAAAAGTTAAAATTAAAAAAATGTTTAAGTAGCTTGGACATTCACTGTAGAGAGTAGAAATACATGCTAATACAATTAAGTAGAATAATACATTAATTCATTTTCTGCATTAAATTATTGTTGGTAATATACTGATTAAAGGGATAACCTCAAACCTGTCTTTTTTCATTTTCTCCTTTTATACTTCCTTTTTTTCTTAGCTTCTTTATACAACATAATAATTCGTACTATAATGCATCAAAGCAAGTGAGACGTTTGATGAGTTGAGCCGAAAAAGCCGGTTCTCTAAAAAGAGACGGACTTCCTTTCACTACACAACTACCACGGAATGATGCATTTAAACGGAAATCCCGAGGCGGCAGACGCATGCGCACAGTAGCATCAAACCGCTCGCTTCGTTTGCAAAAAAAACGCCCGATGCCGAGATAGAGGCTACAGAGGCGAACTCGTTTGACTTGATTGATTTGCCGTTTCGTGATAGTCGAGGGTACCCATAATTGACAAAATTGCGTTTTTCCGTGCAGATTTTCTTGTACGATGTACACGTCTTAAAATGCATAATAAACGTACTTTGTACGGCAAAAACGTACAGGTTGACAGGTATGTTAGAGGATAAATGTGTGAATAACCATCTGAATCATAAGTACACAAGAAGAGACTTAAAACATTGTGGGACTCACTTGTCTTCCATCAACTCTGGATCGGTGTCAGTGAGGGCCGGCTCAGAGAGAAAGCGAAGTTCCCCAGAAGGTGTCACGGCTGTTGATATCTTCAAATAGCACAAGAGGACACATTTATTCACGCTGAGGTGCAATCTGCACATCCATTATAGTGGTAGAACCCGTGATGTGCTCCCCCGGGTCGAAACCCTGAAGCGTGTGTCGAAGAATGTCGATGAGGGGTTTGTGGACGGCGAGTCGAAACGTGTGTTGATGAGGTAAGCGGTGCCGTTTGAAGCCCCGCGAAGCGGGTGTACCAAGTGACTGATTTAGGAAATGATTCGCTTGCTTTGAGGTGTAGTTCCAAATAAAACTTGTTATCACATATTTATGCATCCCTGCTTTATCAGTACCATGTAAAAGAGTCCAAAAGCTTTGGAAAAAATATATTTTTCAAATAAAAATGAATAAGCACTTCGTTTTACCTCCTTACTTCACATTTATACCTGCTGCATGAGTACAAACATAGACAAATATATATATTTGTATATAATTTATCATCTAGGTCACAATTTACACCCCTCTATTTTATTGCGAGTATTTTGTACATTTTTCTGTCCACATGATGGCGTAGTCGAGGAAATGAATAATCTTGAAGCCCTTCCGTATATGTGTGTGTGTGTGTGTGTGTGTGTGTGTGTGTGTGTGTGTGTGTGTGTGCACATTTTCATGCGGGGCTTTACTGCTTTATGGGGCTTCATTTTGCCATCACTAGGCAGCACTGGCCGATCACGGTAAAGTGTATTTAATTTCTATTGTTTGTTGGGACCCTGCGACCCTACTTAGGATAAGCGGTGCAGATAATGAATGAATGAATTAATGAATGAATGTTTGTTGGGAAATGTTGCCGTCTAACGGTAAAACGCAGTATGACAGCCGTACAGTTTAATAGCGTGCCTGGACAAAGACTTTATTCAGAATAATGACTCGAATGTATTGACTCTCTTGATAGTTTATACAGTGAGCCTATTGTTTTTTTATTTTGAAAAAAGTTTAGGATTTATTTTAGAGAGTGTTAGAATACGGTCAGCATTCAATAATATGAATTTGGAATGTATTTTAATGTTATACTGCCCTTTGTTTTAGTACGTTTTTGGCTTAATTAAAGAATAATGAGATGTTTTGCATTTTTAGTGGTGTGTAAATCAACATAGAAAATAGTATGCTTAAAAAAATCTGTTAATGTAAATATTTTGTTTATGTTTTAATGTTTTTGAAAAAAGCACAGAGGCTACAAAATTAGCTTGATTTTTATTTATTTATATTTAATTTTCACATTATTTTAGCATTGTAAAAATAATATGAAAACAGCTCGTTATGGTTGGAGTTGTTTTAAATTAAATCTTTTATATATTTACATTTTAATTTAGGTATTATTCATTTTATATATTTTATCACGAAATACAAATTAAAAAACACCTTATAAATAAATACACTAAATAAATGAATTTTTCCATTAATGTATTTATATTCTAATGTATGTATTATTTTATTTATGTATTTCATTTATTTATTTATTAAATAAAATCAACATTTTCTAAAAATGCCCCCAATATAAATATATAAAATGAATGTTATGGCTAGATTTTTTTTTTACTTTGGGGGAATAATATGTATTTATTTAATTGGATTTATTTTACTTTATTAACAAATTTAAATTTTAAAAAATCCACCCTAAAATTAAATAAAAATCTTTAGAAAAACAATTCATTTTGATACTTATTTTATATAATTTAGATGTATTTTTAATTTTGCTTATCTTAAGTTTAAAAAAAATAAATAAAAAAAAAAAAGCAACAAGTATCTTAAAAAAATAGGTTCATCCTGCTTTGTTTTTTCATCTGTATATAAATGTAGATGTCTGATTTTTTTTTAATTTAAAAAAATATATAAAAAATAAATAAATAAAAAAGCAACAAGTATGTCATAAAATCCTCTCACCCTTGTTGGTGTTGTCCTATCCGCCGGTGCCTCTGCAACTTTCTCCTCTTCTCCAGATTCCCCTTCGAGTGGAAAGTACGTTTATTTGCATGTATGAAGGAAGGCACTTGTGTTTGGTAACATTAACTAGCCAATGTGAAGTCAAGTCCCATTTTTTGTATAGCCATTAATTACAAGATGTCTCAAAGGACTGCACAGGATTACAATGACACCATTCCCTGATCTTAAACCAACATGCGGGCAAGGAAAAACTCAAAAACCTCAGATATTGAGAAGGGGCCTCACAAGTGGTAATCCCCGTTCCAGGATGACCAGGGAGCAATAGATTTAGTATTGGGCAACAGTACACAAAACAGTGAACATCGTTAAAAGAGAACAATAGGTAATGTAATTTACTGTTGCTTGCATCTCTGTTTTGTGAGTACCCAAATGTAGAGTCAGCATTTAGCTTCTTCCCCAAAGCCGTCAACGTACTAAACCACAGTTTGTGAGTTTTAAGTGCAATTTCTCAGTTGTGTATACTTTTTATTTTAGATGTGAATACTTTATATTAGAAATCATTACTTTATATGTTTCTATTTATTATATGTCATACTGTATACTTTGCCAATTGAGTGCAAACCTAATTTTGTTGTAGCAACACGATGATAATAAAGGTGTTACTGATTCCTTCACTGACATTTTAAATCTTATGGCAGCCCCTCACTAAGAAAAAATTTGGGGCGACCATGCACCCGACTTACTCATATCTGTCACGTAGGCAACAAGAAAGTATCCTTGCTGGCCGTCTGGCAGGCTCCCAAACCACCAGTTCTCATTGTCTTTATACAAAACGCGGATGGTGTCGCCACGCCGCAACGTCAGTTCGTCCGAGCGATTGGCTTTATAGTCGTACAGCGACACCACCTGAAAAAAAAAAAGAAAAAATGTGGTGACCACAGCCAAGCAGGAGTCATCATGTCTTCATAATCGATGAATGCTTACAATATGTTGGGAGGCGTCTGCTGGGGTGTCGAAGCTAGGCAGGGACTGTTGAATGACAAAACATATGCACAAAAAGGAACAGATATGTTAAAACATGTTTAATTGTGTCAATTTATGACAAATGTAACACAAAGATCTATTATTTGAAACCTGAGAACAATTTTAAAGTGACAGTGTGTAAGAATCTACCACTAGAGGTTATTGTAGCTTAGAGTGTATGCAATGCATACAAAAATTTGCAGCCATTAGGCTAAGATGAGTTGCTAGAGAATAGAACGTCGGGAAAAGGAGTTAAAAGTGTCAAGCGTCAGATGCCTGATGCATAATTCTGAAGCCTATTTCCACATTTTCTTTAAGGATGACTTTCAGTGAGTGGCAAGAGAGGAGAAAGCAAGCTTTATTTATATCAAGCAGGTTACAATAACAATACCGGCTAGGAGCGCGTCATACCCTGCAGCCAAGTGGCTGACACGAATGGCTAGAGAAGAAAACTGTAGAAAAAACAAACAAATACGATTGAATCACAGAACTCGTGTACGTTAGCTTGGATGAACTAACGAGAAAGCCAAGTAATACTAAAGGACTAAGGAGGAGCAGCTAACAATAACAGCTAGCGGTGAGCTATAACCTTCAGGCAAGTGGTCAACATGAGTAGCTAGAGAATGAAACTGGAGAGAAAAAAAAAGAGTCAAAGATGACTAAGTCACGAAACCCAACAATGAAGGCTTGCATGACCAACTGACAAATCAGGAACAGATAACTATAACAGTAGCAGCTAGCAGCAATCCATATCCTGCAGGGAAGTGGCTCATATGAGTGGCTAAAGAAGGAAACTGTCAAAAGAAGTGAAAGATGGCGCAATCACAGAACTCTGCAAGTAGCTAGAGAAGGAAACTGGAGAGAAAAAAGGATTCAAAGATGACTAACTCACGAAACCCAACAACGTAGGCTTACATGACCAACTGAGGAAGTGACAATGAAGGACAAAGCAGGAATAGATGAATATAACAGTCGCAGCTAGCAGCAATCCATATCTTGCAGCCAAGTGGCACACATGAGTGGCGAAAGAAGGAAACTGTAGAAAGAAGTGAATTATGGCGCAATTAAAAAACTCTACAACGTTGCCTTGAATGACCAACTGAGGAAGGCGGGTGATACAGAAGGACAAAGCAGGAATAGCTAACAATAACAGTTTCGGCTAGTGGCAAGCCATAGGTTGTAACCAAGTGGCTAGAGAAGTAAACAGGAAGAACAAGTCCAAAGTGCCCGAATAATGGCAACCATCACATAAAGGGCTCAACTGTGAGAAGTTAGTGGCAGTAAAGTGATACAAGCACCACTGGGACGCGCTAGCTTTGGAAAATGGTCATTCGAGCTGTCGTAGTTGTAAAATGGAGGCCAAACATGGCCAGACAATCTAAAGACCTTAAAACATGCAATAGTGTTTTATTTAAATGAGGGAAGTATTTTACACCACTAGGGGTCTCCAAAAATACACATTAGGGCTTTAAAATCTATGTTCCAAACCCATACAGCTCCCACAATAGAACTCACCATCTTGATTCCTGTTCGACTTAGCCCCACTTGACTGAAACCACCCAAGAGAGGCGGGAGCGAGGTGTTGGATTTTATCTGAGGGCGAAGGGAAACATTAGCCTAGTAAAACGTAAAAAAAATAACCTCGATGTTCAGATTGAAATATAAAAGATTATTAAAAGATACTATCCAAATATATACCGTGCTGATGTCGGAAAACAGGCCCTTTCCTGTGAAAAGGAAGACAGAATACATAAATGTATTTAGAAGTTAAAATTGTTAAAAATACTAGATTAGCAAATTGAAACCATTAAAACAATAATAATATGATGGCAATGAAGTCTTATTTTATTATAAAACCAAATTCAAAAAACCCCCTCTAGGACTCATTTTGACGGCTAAAAAGGTAAACAATACCTGGTTCAACAGATGGAATCCTACGATGTGGATCCTTCAAACAAAAAAATACAGCTAATTATGTTACAATGTCGGACAAGAGAAAGAAAGGTGAAAGTGACGTATATTTACAAGGACTGAATCCATTTGCTCTTTGACTCGCTGCATTTTTAGAGCCAGCCTGACATCCTGGCTCAAGTGGTCCATGGAAAGGGAGACGGGTGTGCTGTGAAGCGGCTCGGGCATGTGCGAGGCCGGCCTGAGGTCCTTCATGCCGAGCACGTCTAGCTGGGACACTAACAATAAAAGTTTTAGAGTTGGTGGTTGGAAGACAAAAAGGTAGGATGTTTTATTTCATCACGGGAAAAAAAAACAGTATATTACATATACTGTAAACCATAAATACTCGGGGATAAAACAAAATGAACACAAAGGGGCGTAAAACAGTCATAGCCTTAGAGGGACCACAATTTTTATTTGTGTTTTATTGCGTTTTATTCCCTTTTTTAGCACATAACAATGAGTGCTAAAAAAGTTAATAATAAAGGGAAGGAAATGTTGAAAATAATGAAAACAACGATCGAATCAAAGGAAATGATTGCAAAACACATAAATCGTGTAAGATTGAGTGTTTAAAATTGCAGTAAATTGGTTAAAATTGTTGTATTTTTACATTTATTACCGGTATATTAATCTTTATTCTACACAGATAAACCGTTATTCTTGTTTAGGTACATGTATCATGAATATTTTGGGTACGAGTTTATTTTAGTATGTGTTTTTTAGGTTTTTAGGTGATTGTCTTATATGTGATTTAGGATTATATCCGGGCAGCACGGCAGCGCAGTGGTTAGCACATGTGCGGCACAGTTCATGTCTTGGGAACCTCCTGCGTGGGTTCAAATCCAGCTCCAGACTTCCTGTGCGGAGTTTGTATGTTCTCCCCGTGCTTGCGTGGGTTTCCTCCGGGCACTCTGGTTTCCTCCCACATTCCAAAAACATGCATTTCAGGTGAATTGGCCGGTCCAAATTGTCCCTAGGTGTGAATGAGCGAGTGAGTTGTCTGTCCCCATGTGCCCTGCGATTGGCTGGCAACCAGTTCAGGGTGTCCCCTGCCCACTGCCTGATGATTGCTGGGATGGGCTCCAGCACCCCCGCGACCCTACTGAGGATAAGCGGTGCAGCTAATGAGATGAGATGAGGATTATATCCAAGTATAGTACATGTGCATACCCAAATATAATATGGTATTCTCTCGCCATTTAACGGTTTGACTTTTGGCGCCTTGCGGGATTTATTCTAATTGCTTTCAGAGGATTTTTGCGTACATCGCGGAATTTCCGTGCCACTTCAAGAGCCTCGGTATACTCAGACCAACCAGAGAACTGCTTTCTGTTTCCTGGGCACGGAAACAGAAATGAAAATGAAAAAAAAAAATGGAGCTAGCAATCGTTTGCATAACTAGTGACAAATGAAAAATAAACTTTTATAAATGCTGTCTGTGAGCAATCCAATCAGGGGGGCAAGCACATTGTTGATGGCATTGATTGTAACTTTTGACATGAATTAAAGGAATTTCGTCCATGTCACTCACTAAAATCAAAGAAGCACTGTGCTTGTTTGCTCTCGATTCAGAAGTCGGCCTCATTGCTGTCTGTTTACAAACTTTGCTCAAATGTGGCTGGCCAAACACTTACACTATATATGAACGGATGCAACTGTGGCATCATCTATATACTGTATAGACTGTAGTATTTTTGCCAGGCGAGCAGAAAAGAAAATGGAAAAAGTCCTGGAGAAATCAACCAAGACACATAAGGCTTGAATGTATCCTTTGTCTCTGTACTACAAGTCCCACAGTGCTTTGCGGCATAAAAATACCCAGGATTAGGGGAATTTTTCGTGGGTCCTACCTGCATATAGTTTCTACTTCACGGATATTCATTTAATATAGTGCTTATGGACCACATTACCCGCAAAAATTAAGGAAACATACTGTATATTAATCTATGCATTATTTACCTTTATGGCCAAAGTGCAATTATTTACCTTTGCGATCATGCAGGTAAAGTTGCACAGGCTGACTCTCCCCGAAGGCGCAGAAGGCCACCATGTTCTCATGAGGATGAAAACACACGCCACACAAGGCCGAGTTGTAGCAAAGCTCCGAGTACACCGCCACTTGATCGCCCGATTCGGCGTTCCAAACGTAAGCCATTCCGTCCTCGCTGCCGGAGAAAACAAAGTTGCCGCATGGCGTGAAGGTGCTGTTGATCCTTTCGCGGTGGTTCGTGGCTCCTGTGTACTTTTTTATTGTCATACTGAGAACAGAAAATGGAAACCATTAGTTGGTATTTCACCCTGGCAAGTTTTGGTTAACTGGAGTCTTACATTCTCAGGTCCAAATTTCGGAGGATGTTGTCTTTGGCGTGAATGAGAAGGCACCGCCCGTTTGGATGGACTTGCAGCATGTTGATGGGGATCCCCTTCAGGTCAGCCTCCGTGTGAATCTATAAGGTGATAACAAACAACATATCATTTAGCGTACATTAATCATTTTATGATTTGCTATTTTTTATGTAAAGGACTTAGTAATAGATGAGACTCTGATAAGTCTATCCTATTTTTAATATTGGACACCTGCAAAAGAGATTTTATAAGTTACAACTTCCTTATTTGAACTACCGTAAATTCTGGACTATAAGCCGCTACTTTTTTCCCAAACGTTAAACCTGCGGCTTATTCAGTGATGCGGCCAATTTATGTAATTTTTCTAACGGCCGCAAGCAAAAGGTAAGATTTAGACCGGTGGAATATATGCGCCGAGGAAGACTGCAACTTCTTGGCTTGTGCATACAGTGGAACCTCGGTTCTCGACCATAATCCGTTCCAGAACCCTGTTCGAAAACCGATTTGTTCGATCACAGAAATCATTTTCCCCATTAAAAATAATGTAAATCGTTTTAATCCGTTCCAACACCCTGAATGTTTACCTTGAATGTTTAACGTAAACATAAAGCTACCCCAGGCTAATCGTACGTCTTTTACAAGTCATTTAGCACCCGGGTCTCCACAACAAGTGGTGAGCGGTTCATTGGAAAGGGGGCTCAGTTCCAACACCCTGAATGTTGGGCTCCGTTCCAACACCCTGAATGTTTACCTTGAATGTTTAACGTAAACATAAAGCTAACCCAGGCTAATCGTACGTTCGCGTTATCGTAATCTTCCGTACGAAAGATTACGCTAACATGAACGTGTAAAAATAAAAAAAAGGGCTAAAACACTTCGTACACCTATATTAAAAGCGAAAGCAAAACGAAGCACGTTATATTATTATTATTAAAGCTTTGAAAACTCTCTCGGTGTACCGTCTTTCTTTGTAAATATGTGTAACCATGTATAATATGTATTTGCAACTGTATATTTTTGTAATGTATTTATTTCAAACACTTATTCTGATATGTTTTAAACGGGCGAATAAAAAAGAAGGGGCGAAAAAAACGCGAGCTGACGGGAAGTGGGGACCGGTAAAGGCGAGTGTTTGTGGAGGCGGCGGACAATAGTGGATGTATATTCTTCCCACCCTTACCTTTGGAAATATACACTTTTTTCCTTGGATTACTTTCAACGGGACCCGGACTCTGCAGGTCTGCATTAAACCTTAAGAACCGGTATTATTTACCGTTAATTTTGCCGGCTGTGATTTTTGGACTGTGTACTTTTATGAAGGACATTCAGTTTCAATCGCGGGACTTAAAGTCGGGTTTGGGTTAATTTTGTGTTTGTGTTACATTTTTTTTAATGTGGGCGCATGTGGCTTATATACAGGTGCGGCTTGTGTAAGTACAAAATCGGTTTTCCTCTTAAAATGTGGTGGGTGCGGCTTATAATCAGGTGCGCTCTATAGTCCAGAATTTACCGTATATTGCACAGCATTGTTCTTAGTTTTGACAAAAATGTTGCCGTTCTTTGATTTCCACACTCCTTAGGGCTGATCTGCTTTTTGTGACCTTGACAATTTAATGAAAAGAGATGGATCAGGGAGGGCCTTCGGGAAGTCCTTATCTAAAGGTTTCTCTTCCTGTCCTCTTTGCAAGTACAAAATGCATTGATGTCTTCTCCCCTCTTTTTGAATGTCTACCAAAGTTTTAACTTAACACTTGCTTACTACACTGGCGTCAAGACATACAGGGATTTATATTATATAATTATAATTCTTTTAATTTAATACTTTTTTGTCATTTAAAATTGTAATAATTTGTAAATTATTTCACTAAAAAACAGCTTCTTGGTTGTCAGCAGAACTTATGTGAATCAAGCAA
Organism: Urocampus carinirostris; assembly: GCF_059441175.1. Taxonomy (NCBI): domain Eukaryota; kingdom Metazoa; phylum Chordata; class Actinopteri; order Syngnathiformes; family Syngnathidae; genus Urocampus; species Urocampus carinirostris. The sequence goes on along the minus strand of NC_142363.1, from coordinate 25,680,586 downwards.
AAGGCAAAAACAGATTCATTACTGTTATACATGCTGTTAAGATTAAAAACAATCTGAAATTTGTCGAAATATTATTCTAAAACAGGGGTCACCAACATACGCACCTGAGTAGCCCACGGACCAGTTCTGAAATAGCTAACCAATCATTGGGGTTTTCTAGGAGATATGATTTCTAACTGCCATGAGAAATCATTGACATAATCAGTGTCTTACATACATGACCAATTCTTCCAAAATTATTTAATGAATTATCCTATAAATTATATATGTATATTTCACTCAACGACAATGTTTTAGTGGTTGACTGAGCCAATTTCTAATAATTACAACCTGGTGATAACATAGAAACAACGCAGTAAAATGTGCCAATTGTCATTTTAAAAAATAATAGCCCTTTGTACTAATCATTAACAAAAATGTAGCTCAAAAAGGTTGGTACCTCCTGTTTTAAAACAATACTGAGTCCAATAGCGTGAATCTGTTACCTTCTCCACACACCAGTGACGCCAAGGCTGCTTCTCACCCTTGTTCACCGACGTCTTCCACATGGTGATACTCCCCTTGTTGTCGGCCGAAAACATCCTGTATCCTGACATTTGCAGAAATCAATCAAATTAGACCATTTCATAATGAGGATTCTGCTTCGGCCTACTCCCTTTGGGCGCATGTTTATGTCATTGGATTGCACAGCTGTTTTTGTGCAAATATTTTGTTGTTTCCCTTTTGTTTTTCAGTGCATGAAATATCTCTCTCCCACCTTCCGCGTCAAAGCAAATGGTGTTGACGAATCCGCCCTGCGCTTCAAACTCTTGCAGGAGAAGTCCGTTGATGTCTTCAACGTCAAGCCGCCACGCTCGTATCACGCCGTCATAACCACCGCTGATCACCAGATTCTGTGCCGCCGGATGGTACTGAGCTGAGTACACGAATGAAGGGTGTGGCAGGACTTTCCGTGCGTTTGGTAGGAATTGCTCCACATCCCATTCCCTGCAATAACAAAATTAAGAGGTTTAGGGAAGAGGTTTGTCTAATCATGACCTTTAGTGTAAGAGACCTTGCAGTCCTTTGAGACATTTTTGTGATTAAGGGCTATATAAATAAATTTGACTTGACTTGACTTGACCTGTTATATAAATAGTCTACAGAGCAGTGTTTTTTCTCATAGAATTTACATAATTACTGTATTACCAGATTGTAACGCGACCCTGCAAAAATAGTCCTTTGACATATATATTTTTATACATAAGGTCATTCGGATTATAAAATGCATGAAATTGAGACTACAGTAAGAGATACCATGTTTATTTGTGTGTAATCAGTGGGGTTTTTATATACTAATGGCACTGATTCTAATTGCAAAATATTTTTGCAACGGGAATTGAACCAGGATCACGGCGGTAAAGGGGGATGGGGCGACACTTTATTACTAGACCACCAGTTGTATGAATGACGTATGAAAAGGCATTAGACTCTGGGTGCTAAAAACACGAACACTTCCGGTTTTAATATGTATACGTAAGTAAACGAGCTTTCATAGTATTTTGATGAAAGACTTTCTGCTGTTTACACTATGAAAATTAGTGTTTCTGGCACTGTGAGTAAAAATAGCTTGATATTGAGATAAGCTCTAATCATTTTTGGATGTCACAGGTAGCACTCCTGGTCTAGTGGTTAAAGTGTCAGCACCCTTCCGTTGCATAAATTGTATTGCAATTAGGGCCAGCGATGATTATCAATTGATCACTCACTGCTCAAATACGGAAGCATACCGTGAAACCTTGCGCAGTCACACAAATCTATAAATATTGTATGCATTTCCAATCTTATCCACCATATTCTACAGTATCTAAGGCGCACCTGATCAAAAGGCGTACTTTCAAATTTCAAAACAATTTGGGGTTTTTAAGTGTGCCTTATAGTCCAGAAAATAGTAATTAGATGGCTGAGTCGTCCATTTAGGGGGAAAAAAGTAATAAGAGAGCTCCACTGCCTTTTGTGGGTTTGATGTAGTTCGCCCTCTATGCATTAGCATTTGTATATATTTGTTTAAATCCTAACTAGGGCGGCACAGCAGCAGGGTGGTTAGCATTCGGCATTCCCGTGTGGAGTTTGCATGTTCTCCCCGTGCCTGTGTGCGTTTCCTCCGACATTGCAAAAACATGCATGTCAGGTTAATTGGCAGGTTCAAATTGTCCCTGAGTGTGAATAAGCGGGTGAGTGGTCTGTCTCTGTGTGCCCTGCGACTGGCTGGCAACCTGGTAAGGATGTCCCCTGCCCACTTCCCGAAGATTGCTGAGATGGGTTCCAGCACCTTCACGACGCAAGTGAGGATAAGCGGAGCAGAAAATGGATGAATGTATGCATGATTATACCTATTAATTGGTACAGCTAAGATAATGCCATTTAATAAGAATGAGTGATGTATTTTTTCGTGTGTGACATCCAGCATTGGAGCACTTGTAAATTTTTAGAAGAGACATATTTTCATTGAATGAACATAGTCATAAATATATTGATATGCCCTCTGTGCAATTTTATGTCAGTATTATAGTACTCATGACAATATCTTGTTATCGTAGTCATTATAGTTATTATAGATTATAAAAAGAAAATATAGGCCTATCAATTGATTGATACAGTCAATCTATATTCCCCAACACTACTTTTTGGAGACATGTTTACTGAAGCTGTAAAACATATAATTGTAATTGCAAACAATAATAGACACAAATATAATTACATTTTGTGTGCGATTTTAAAGAAAAGGAAAATCAGATCTCGGCCTCCAGAGGCAGGATTTTTCCTGGTATCTTTAGGAAAACGCCAGTTATCGTGCATCCCAACAATAACTCACCTGACAGTTGCATCGGACGAAACGGACAAAAGACGTTTGTCATCAGCAGACCAGCAGAGTTCATAGACAATTTTAAGATGGCCACTGAAAGCAGCTAAGGCTTTACCAGAGGGAATTTCAAACACTGCAACATATTTGATTTATATTAGTGATTTCAATAGAAATAGGCCAGGGTGACTATTTTGTGCAAAATGATGATGCAAGATCACTCACCTACAACAGGAAACAAATCTCTGTCAGCACATGCTGTAGCTAGAAGTGTTCCGGCATGAGAGAAAAGCACCGACAAGCAACCCATTTGACCGCCACGGAACGCCAGAACCGGCTTGTTGGGAATACGACATACCTTTAAAACGAAACCTGGAATTTATTCCTGGATTTCCATACAAGCTTCGGGTAGTATAATATCTAAGTCCCATAAAATAGTGTCTTTTGTCTTTTACCTGACCAGGAAGTCGGCTCCACTTCAACGCAGGTGCACTTTTCCCTTCAACGTGTGGCACGGATGTCCTCTTGGTGGTGCCGTCTTGCAGCTCACTGAAGGAAGTGCTGCCACGCTCTTCCTGCAGTGCCATCATGGAACGCATGCTCGGGTCCACCTAAGTAGGTTTCAAAACCGTTACTATGTTTTGTGTGCTTTCAATTACCTATGCGTGTGTATTTTTAGTATATTCCATTTTTAAACCTATTATCCAGTGCCAAGTGAAGGAGTTTAAGTATCTCGGGGTTTTGTTCATGAGTTAGGGTAGGATGGAACGGGAGATCGACAGACGGATCGGTGCAGCGTGTGCCGCCATGCGGACCCTGTACTGGTCCGTCCTGGTGAAGAGGGAGCTGAGCCGAAAGGCAGAGTTCTCCATTAACCGGTCGATCTACGTTCCTACCCTCACCTATGGTCAAGATCTGTGGGTCATGAACAAAAGAACACAATCCCAGATACAAAGGGCAGGAATTATTTTCCTCCGCAGGGTGGCTGGGATTTCCCTTAGAGTTAAGTTGAGAAGCCTGCGCAAACCTGAAGCTGTTTTCAGCGCCACGGTTTTCCCCTTTCCTCTAAGGTGTTTGCGTCATGTCTTTTCGGATCATGTGACCGTTCAAAATAGCAACTACTATATAGCTAAATAACGATTACCAATCTAATATTGACTAGAAAAGGCAAATGAAGGCTGAGTCGTGGAAAAACTAAGCCACAGGTGCTGTTGACGTTTGTTGATGCAGCAGTAACCGACTCGTATCCTTCACTCACTAAACGTCTCTGTGAGCTGGCTCTTAGGAGTGAACGAAGGGAGCCAGCTCCCCACCAATCAAGAGCTGGTGCCTTCCAGGACGCATTTTTTTTCTCTTAAGATACGCATTTTTTGAAGGATTCTGTGTTGTTGACTTTAAATTTGTTGAGCATAAAAAAGGTTAAAATCGTTTTCTATTTGCTCTTTTTTGGAAGATTTATAAGGTGATGTGCAAAAAATAAACACAAGGCTCTGATCTTTGGCATTCTACTTCTTGTCAAAGTAACTGAAATAGTTACTTTCCCTGGTAACCAGTTACTTTTACTATTGAGTAATTCACTTACTAACTCAGGGATTTTTGGAAGATGGAGTGAGCAATTACTTTTTTGAAGTAACGTGCTCAACGCTGCTAATATCTGACCTATACTTGGACTCTCACAGCAAAGCTGGAAAGAAAAATCCAGGCCATGGAGAAGCTTGAGCAAGTTGGAAACACTCAGATCAGCTAAAAAGATCAAATTGCTTGAGTTGTTCAGAGGTAGTGTAAGTGGCTAAATTTAGTGGCTAGCAGGAGAAGCTACAATGAAGACCAGTAAATCATTACAAATGCTAACCAGAATTTGCCTAGCATCGCGACGCTTAATCATGGAACTCAGCAGTGGAACGCGAAAAACCACTGAAGGGCAAGGACAGCTAACAATAATAATAGTGAAAAGTATGAGCAATACCCTGCAGCCAAGTGGCTCACATGAGTGGCGAGAGAAGGAAACAGGGAGAAAAAAAGTCCAATGTCTAAATCATGGGACTCAGCGACAATCACATGCAGGGGCTCAATTGTAAAAGGTAAGCTGTCATTAAGGGCCAAAAGCACCAAGGGGACAAGCTAACTTCACAATTTCATACTTTGGGCTTTCATAGTAGTAAAATCTTGGCCAAAATTTCTAGCTTCCTCAAAACAGTGTGTCAAGTTGTGCAATACTGTATAATTAAAAATGTCCAAACCTACAAGTCTTTTGAATAAAATGATGTTTAGGAGATAGTCTGTGTTTTTTGTATTTATTGTATAAATCAGTAGTGTTGTAATTAAGTTAGTTAAGTATTTACACACCACTATGGGTTGTGATATATTGCACACAGGGGCTTCAAAGATTCTAGCAAATTGTTGTGTAACAGAAATTCAAGAATTTAGATATCTGTTAACAATAAGCAGTAAAATTCTAATCTTCTGAAAAACTATTAGCTGCAGATTTTCTTAGATCCCCAAATGTCCTCGGAAAAATTGATTTACTTACATGCTGGGGTAGCCTGATGCCTTTGACCGTGACATAGAGGGTGGATGCATATTTAACACGTGGGTAATGCCGCCACCACTCCACCACCTCTATGGTGCGAGGCTGCCTCCTGGCTGAGGAAGGGGGGCAAAACAGTTGCAGGCGGATTTTGCCGCCTGTGTTAAGCACACCATTTGCGCCGACTACCTGCAGATAAAAATAAAATAAATGAATAAAAAGACAAAAACAGAAGATGCAGGTGTTATCTTTTTTTAAGATATTCGACTATCTAGAGCATTTCTCTTTTTGATATTCGTGATGCACTCCATAACCTAGCTAATTCTTTACAAGCCATTGGATTTTTTTCCATTCTAGGTTCTTCAACATGAGTTCATACCTTAAGGAAAGCCCATGCGATCTTTCTGAATCCCCGCTCGTGTTTGTCAACATCAATGTTGGCTTTGGCTTCCTCCATGGTTAGAAAATCCAGGATCTTTAAAAGAACGAAAGGAACGAAAAGGAAGGTTGGGAAGGCATTGTGCTAGGAAGGATACCAAAAATAAGACTGAAAATGAGAATTGTGTGTGCGTAGCACCTCAAAGAAGAGGACAACTTTAGGGCTCTCCGAGTTGCGTCCAATAAAGTGCGAAAAGGGCTCGTTGAAAATGATCTGCTCCTTCCACTCCGGGATGACTGATTTGTTCTTTTTAAAGTCAAAAGGCTGAGTCATAATGGGAAGGATGTGGTCCAAGTTGTCTTGCTCGTAAAATGAAGATACTGGACGGTGGCTGGAGTATAAAAACAGAATCAGATATCAGAATTATTATTTGGTCACATGTTTAACAATTTACTAGGATATTTTGAATATCTTTATCATAGATGCATGTCATTTGTCACTCACATATTAATCTAATTTAACCCAGCTTACCTGTCTAACTTCTTAACGTACTGGCCTGTGATGTCATCTACCACGTGGACCTTCACCATGGGGTGCGAGATGCGGAGGTCCGTTTTGAGACCATCTGTTCGGTGCACGAGAACACCCAAAACCAGGCCATTGTTTTCATCTGGCTCAGGTTCCTCCTCCACCTCAATGGCATCCCTTTCTTCTAACACTGAAAAGGATTGGTCAAACCTAACCTTTCAGTACAAAAAATATTAGGTACACAATCAGAAGACACTTTAAGCCAGGGGTCTCCAACCTTTTGGAGAGCTACTTTTTGCCACTAATTAGCGCAAGGGGATAACAGTTCGAAAACAATATGTTATTGCTATGTTATTACCATGTTGTAATTATTAGAGGTTTGAAGAGGCTCGGGCAAGCATTAAACATCATGCTAGTTAGAAATACATTTTCCTAGGAAATTAGAATGACCTATGATACATTTTCAGAACCAGTCTACAGGCTTCTCAGAGGGTCTTAGGGGGTACCTGGTAGAGATTCCGGATTTAATCTTTACAGCCCTTGTTAGTTTAGAAACAATTCCTCTGTACAGTCTCTTTATGACAAATTAAAATTACTTGACGTAAAATTATACTTTTGAATTCAGAAATTGTTCACTGCAAAAAAATCTTATTCAGTTGGTAAATATTTCACCTCAATTTGCTAATTATTTTTCTTGTGTCCTATATTTTGAACTTGTTTTTATTTTAGTGTTATTTTAAGGAGAATTAATTATTTTACTGTATTTGTAATTACGATAAAATATTTTCCCTTGTTTTACGATATGACTAAAATTACAATTGCAATCAATTAAATACATTTTATGTTTTAAGATATTGTTTACTAGAAAAAAATATGTGTTCAGTTAGTAAATATTTTACCTTATTTTGATGATTATTTTTCTTGTGTTCCTATGTTTTTAATTTATTTATTTTTAGTATTACTTTGAGGGTTATTCTTTATTTTATTCTTGTTTTCCTTGTTTTGTCATTATTACTGATGGGACTCAGCTGTGCGCGCTCATTTGGTGCCGACTGCCGCGGGTTCTGATTGGCTCCCGGTCAGTATTTGAACCCAGCCCTGTCAATCCCCTGTTGTCAGTCCATCTGCAAACCTCAGTGTACACTAGGCAAGCCTTTTTCGACCCTGACTCCCGCCTGTCCCGTTTTTGTCTCCCGTCTGTCCCCGGCTACGGCCCGTTTTTGATCCTGACCACGTCAACTCTCCAGTCCCGGCTTTCGACCTATTTTTGTCCCCGACCACATCTACTCGCCTTTCCCGGCTTACGACTTGCTTACGACCCTGACCACGTTATTGCTCTCCTGTCCCGGCTATCGACCCGTTTTTCCGTCCTTGACACCGCCATCGCTTGTTACGGAAGATCCACTTCCGTGTTCGGATCACAATCCAAGTACAAGCAACAAGCGACTTGCTTCCCGCGACTTGCTTCCCGCACCTAGCGAACACCGGATCGTGGGCGCAGCCTTTCCTCTTTCCTTTAATAAAACTTGCGAGAAACATAACGCAATTGGGTCCTGTTTCCGTTCTGGTCCTGACATGTTCCACAATATAATGACTAAAATACTATTTTAATCAAGTAAATACATTCTAATTTTGAAGTCAATTACGATAATTCGTACATTACTTTTTTGTATATTTTCAAGAAAGTTTGAGGGCAATGATTTGCCAGTTACATTATATTAAAAATGTGTGTTATATTTTACAATCACACCTTCGAATAGATTAATGAAATAAAGGTATTATTTACATGACTTCTTCTTCTTCTTTTTCTTCTTCCTATCCGTGGAATCAATCTCCACGTCATCGTCCTGGTCATGATCCCTGATGCACAAAAACCTCAATCAAAAAAATTCCCAATACTAGAACAACAACATATATCAGAATTGGTAAAAACATACCCGACATCTGACTCGATTACTGAAGATTTCAGCTTCTTCTTTTTCTTTTTCCCTGCACCTTTACTACCTTGTGTCTCTTCATCTTCTGGTGCCATCTGCTGTTGGTACTCCCGCAGAAGCTCGTCTCCGTCCTTGTCATCATCGCCGTTTTCGTCATCTTTGCGAGTTCCTTTCTTGCTCGTACGTTTCCTTTCCTTCGTTTCCACTTCCAAGTCGGCGGCTTCTTCGGGCAAAGGTCGGCCGGGTAGCTCCCTCCTTTTAGTTTTCCTCTTGGCTTTCAAGGGTGGAGTGTCGTCATCATTGTTGACTTTGGTGCTTGTTTCACACTCACTGCTGCGTTGCAGATGATTTGCAGAGTTGCCATTGGACACCTCGTCTTTCTTGAGGTGAAGGTTCTTGAGAGTCTGTAGCTGGAGAATGGGAAGATTCGGCCTGAAATGTCAAACATTTTGCGCGAGTCGGGCAGGCTTGTCTTTTCTTTATCTTAATTATCCACCTGTCATTGTTCTATTTAACACATCTCACTCTCTTAAAGTTCGGCATTAGATTCTTAAGAATGTATTGCTACTGTGGCACATGGATCAATTTTTAACCGGTCATGATGACAAACAGCCTTAAGATTTTCCCATCAATGATGGAAAATTGTCGTTTAATGTAACCTCTGCCGACACAGTGTCAGGGATAGACATTATCAAAACTATTTAGTGGCTATATTTGCACAGATAAAATACATGTATATAGTTTAATACTACATGATGGTGGAAGCAAAGAACTCACGTCCTTCTTGGCTGAGGTCCCGAACAGAGAGAGGGAGTGTTTATTAACGTCAGAGGAATCAGTACAGACAAGAACACGACTTCAAAATAAAAGAATACAAGATTGATAAAAGTACAAGAGATATAATTACATTCATTGTTGAAACGTTACTTTATGTGTGTGTTTGTATGAGAAACATTGTTTTTATATTTAGTAATATAAAAACAAGCTAATTACCTTGAGAAAGAAATTCAAGAGATTTACATTGAAAACCTGACACACAGAAATATCTCATCTCATTAGCTACACCGCACACAGAAATAATAATAAAAATAATAATTTCCTTGTATTGTCATTCTGTGTAACAATGTACACAGAACGAAATGTCGATTGCACCTGACCCGTTGTAGCGAGCCGATGCAGCCGCAGCCAACAGAGGGCGCCGCCGACCACTTTTTAAGTCTTAGGAATGACTCGGCCGGGGCGCGAACCACCGACCTCCCAGTCTCAAAGCGGGCGCCTTACCATCTAGGCTACTGAATATAAAGTATGTAAATGTTTATACATACTTGTTTAACTGAGATGTCACATAAAACAGTTATTGTAAATAACCACTCCTCCTCGCGAGTCCTCACAAATAAAATATGAAATTTCGAGTTTGCTTCAGGCTCAGACCTGCAGCTCAAGTTAATTGGTCAGGCTCGGTCGGGCTTCAATACCTTTGGGCCTGGGTCAGGCTGGATTCTTTTAGGCCTGATCTTACTTCTGCTTCAAAAGTTTGGTGGAGGGTGGTAGACTTTCGTGTCAACTGTATGTAAACACACTCAATCCCAGGTTAAGGGACTCAAGTGTGTCTTTTTTGGTGGTAGAGTAATTAACTAATTAACTAATTAATCGGTAAAATAGTGTCACAGGCGCAATGCCAGACATTTAAGAATAATTTTACCATTATGTACACTAATCCGATCTGCAACCTCAGTGGAAATGTTTAAATCTAAGCTTAAAACACACTTCTACTCTATAGCATATGAATAACCTATACTTTTCGTGGACAATATCTCTGTATTATTTGTGATTGTAACATCCTTTGCTGTCTGGTAATCCTGAAAGGGGGATGCCACATGTGCAGTCCCTTCTCAAGGTTTCTTCATTTTCCTCATGTTGAGGTTTTGTGAGTTTTTCCTTGCCCCCATGTTGGTTCCAGATCAGGGGATGATGTAATAAGTCTGAAAAATAGTCTGCGTAATAACATGTGCAGCCCTTTGAGACTCTTTGTGATTAAGGGCTATACAATTAAAAATGAATTGACTTGACTAAAGTTTTCACCATCTACTGTAGTTGTCTACAAGTTAACAGCCATAAAATACAATAAACAAGGGAGAATATTTACCACAATGCTTTCAGCGTTTTTCTTCTTGGACTTTTTCTTACTTGGCTTATCAAACGTCTCGTTTAAGGCATCCTGGCCAGTTGTCCAGGTACTCTCATCTGTAATAACAATGTTATTATAACATATTGCACTACCCGGAAGAACTTATGACATCACAATGACGTTTTAAGACATGAACAATGCTGATTTCAAACTTGGCAAAGAAAAAATTTGAAAACTTTCCCGAAAATCAGGTAACTCACCAGCAAGCATCACCAAAGACTGACATTTAGCTAGCTACGTTAGCATGCTAACGTTAGCTTAGCGAAACGCCGTGCGTGACGTCACACATCAGGTCAAAAGCTTGCTTCTTTCGGCGCTCAAACGTTGAACTTAGACGCAACTCTGGAGTCCAAAAATATACTGTGAATATTAAAATATTTATTAAAAATACTTTAGGAAGGTAAGACTGAGGTCGTCATAAAAGAGTAATTATTGGGTTTAGTATAACAAATCACTGCATTTACAGCACTGTTCAAAATCCACTTTACCTCGTAATAAAAGCGTCTGAGGCAAATTTCGCTTTTCGCACCACAACACATTTATATGTCCGCAATTCCTGCGTTATTTTCCGAAATATTTTTCCCCGTCTACGATGATTTATCCAGCGCATAGTAGCACGGCATCAAGAGCAAAACACTCCAGCGTTGACATGGCTGCAGGAGCGACGCTTTCCTGTTCTTCTTCGTGTTCGTGATCTTCTTCTTCTTGTTCTCCTTTTTGCAACACTGCCCCCGTTTGGACGAAAATGCAAGTTCAGGTTTTCTTGTTTTGTGGATAAGATCACTAATTGCAAGGAAACAATTGGCAGTAACAGGCCGGGCATTTTACACCTAAGCCTTTAGCTCCAGTCTCAGTTAGTGATGAGTTGTTTGCAAATGAACCAGCTGTACCAGCTATATGAGCTAGCTCTTGGAAGTAAAAAAATCCAAATTTATTTGTGAGGACTAAGACTGAGGAGAGGTGATTTAGGCCGCATACCTGGTTCTCTGGGTCAGCACAAGGGAGCCAGCAACACAGAGGGCCCCGCACGGATACTTGACACGTCCAGCCTGTCTATTATGACAAAATCTTAGTTCAACAAGACTACAGTACAGCGGCAAAGAAGAACAATGATGGATGGATAATAAAAGATCGTCAGTGAGAGAGATGCTTAGCCCAACCCGATTGTATTGATTGACATTTTAGGCCCCAGCCAGCCCGAATTTTATATCGGATCAGGGTTGGGCTTAGGCCTTGAGATTGCTTTGACCTCTAGGCTGAAAGTGGTGGACAAAACATTTTACTGCTTGAGAAAAGCTTCCTTATTGGGAGTTGTCCTCTTGCTATTAAATCAACAAAACAAAATATTTCCTCTATTTCTTCAATTTTGATGGCTGCTGGCGTGATCACTTTGGTAGATTACTGCTGCCTAGCCAATCATTATTTATGAAACCGGTGATGTTGCCCAAGTCCTGCTAGCAAGCAGTCAGATGTTGTCATGATTACTGATTTGGATCACGTGTGCCCGCTCATTTGGCGCCAGCCACTGCGGGCTATCTGATTGGTTCCCTGTCCTTTTTTAAGCTCAATCCTGTCACTCTCCGGTTGTCAGTCCGTTAGCGAACCTCTGGTTCTACAAGGCAAGCACTCTGACTCTCGTCGGTCCCACGTTTTGCACCCGTTTTCCACCCGTCCGTTCCTTATCTCCCCGTTTTTTGACTCTGACCACGTTTTGCTCTCCCGTTCCGGCTTACGACCCGTTTTTGATCCCGACCACATTTTGGCTCTCCTGTCCCGGATATCGATCTGTCTTTTTCCGTCTTCGACACCACGATCTTCCGCTCCGGAAGATCCACTTCCGCTTCAGAACAAATTCCAATTCTGTGAGCGGCTTGCTTCCAGCGATCACCGGATTGCGGGCGCTGCCCTTCCTCTTTCTATCAATAAACTTGTGGTTAAAGCTACACATTTGGGTCCAGATTCAGTTCTGGTCTTGACAAATGTAGTACTTGTAGACTGGTATAAGTTGTAAGTGTATCATAAAGTAGTGCAATAAAAATAGAACAATGACATATAGTAACAGCACTGCGCAAAAGTAAGAATGAAGGATAAGATATAAATAAATATTTTTCTAAACATGCGTTGTTACATAATATGTGGGCATAGGACAAAACTGTGCTAACATTGACAAGACATTTAATATGGTTTTCAGGTGTTTTCTTTATTTAATTTAATATGTTATACAGTCAACAAAACAGCCTTAAACAAATACAGCATGTGACAAAAGTGAGTCCACCCCTCACATTTCTGCAAAGATTTCATGATAATGTTTAATAGAACATCACTGAAGAAAGATTGCTTTGACACAATGAAAATAAATCTGTCAACAAAGGCCATGGATACTATCTTCTGGTCAGGTGAGACAAAGATTACGGTAATTTATTTGGCCCGGATGGTGTGAAGAATGTGTGGCAGCAACCAGATGAGGAGTGCACACGTGTTTGTCTCGTGCCTAATGTCAAGCATAGTGTTGGGAATGTCATTTTGGGGCTGCATGAGTGAAACTGGAATTAGGGAGTAGCATTTCATTAAGGTAAACACAAACTCAAGTGTGTACCGTGTAAAACTGGAGCAGAGAATAATACCCTCTCTCCAGAGAAATGAGGCTTCGGGCAATGTTCCAGCCTGACAATGACTCTAAATACACCTCTATGATGACCAAGGCTTTTCTAAAGAGACTAAGGATAAAGGGGATCGACTGGCCAGGCATGTCTCCAGATCTCATTACAACAGAACATCTTTGGGGCATCCTCAAGTGGAATGTGGAGAAGCACAAGATCTCAAATATCCCCCAGCTCAGTCATGTTGTCATGGAGGAGTGGAAGAGCATTCCGGTGGCAATCTGGGAGGCCCTGGTGAAATCGATGGCCAGGAGGATCAAAGTGGTTCTGGCCACTCAAAATATTGAACTTCAGGGACTTATACTTCAGGGTGTACTCAAAATTTTACAAGGGGTTTAGCTACTAATGGCTATATTTTGAGTTTTTTGAGGGGAAACATTATTTTTACTGCTACATAAGCTTTAGATCGACTACCTTTCATTGTGTCAAAGATATGTCTCTTCGGTGTCGTTCAATTAAACACAATAATGATATCTCTGCAGAAACGTGAGAGGTGTACTCACTTTTGTGACATATTGTAGCTTAACATAAATAGCATTGCCAGCATGGCGTATGTGAGGATCATTTATTTACAAACGATAAACTAAATGAAAGTGTTGTCATGAGTTCTTTCTTATAAGTGAGGAAAAAAATAAACCAATAAATATAGATTTGTTTTCTACACGTTCTTTTAACAAGAATAAACTACCCTGGTTAAGATTGCATATATTAATATTGAGCAAAGCCACTTCTATTTGTGCAAAAATACATCATCCAACACTTAAAAAAAAAGGCTTTGGGAACTACTTCAAGATTCTTTAGCAGCTTGTAAATGTGTGTTTGTGCATACTAGTACAAACAGTTTTTTTCCGTGCCATTCTTAAGCGCCTAAAAGCGCTGTTACTGCAACGAATACCTTACAGCAGGGGTCACCAATGTTTTTTGAAGCTGAGAGTTACTTTTTTTTTTAATTGACTAGCACAAAAGCTACCAGTTTCATATGTATTTCTAAAATAAAACTATAGTATTTGTCATGACTACCGATGTCAATCACCTGTGCCCGCTCCTTTGGCGGCGATTGCCTCGGACTCTGATTGTCTCCCTGTCCCTATTTATACCCACTCCTATCTGTCCCCGTTTGTCAGTCCGTCTGCAAACCTCAGTTAACACTAGGTAAGCCATTTTTTTCGACCCTGACTTCCACCTGTTTTTGCTCCTGTCTGTCCCTCGGCTTCAACCCGTTTTGGATACTGACCACGTCTACTCTCCGTCCCAGCTTTCGACCTCTTTATGTCCTCGACCACGTCTACTCTCTTTTCCTGGCTTACGACTCGCTTACGACCCCGACCACGTTTTTGCTCTCCTGTCCCGGCTACTGACCCGTTTTCCGTTCCCGACACCGCCATCGCTCACCACGGAAGATCGACTTCAGTGTTAAGAGCGACCTGCTTTCCGCGTCCAGCAATTACCAAATCGTGGGTGTAACCCTTTCTCCTTCCAATAAGACTTGTGAAAAACGCAACGCCAGTGGGTCCTGTCTCCGTTCTGGTTTTGACAGTATCATGTTATTACCAGGTTGTAACAAATAGATCTGGGGTGATAATGTTTTTAGTCAACCACTACAAATTCTGCCTTGCAAACGAGCAGTGGGTGAATTATATTTGGAAATTATCATCTATGCCAGGGGTGGGCAAAGTACGGCCTGCATGCCACATATGGCCCATAAGGCTTTCTGAACAAAATTAAAAGAGTTGAAATAATAAAAAAGTAAGAACTGAAAAATGTCCTGTGCATCCCTTTGTGGTCTCCTCATCGCTAATAGATATTTTTTCATAAAACATAATGTCACTTTTAATATAAATATTTTCAATTGGGCATTTATAAGTATTTGCACTTGTTTTTATTATGTATTTATTCTATTTTCCAAGTTTATTGTGAAAATACTTGTGCAGAGTTTTTTACTACTTATTATCAAATTTAGTGCTTAGAATTTTAATTGCGTCAATTCCGAGCGTTTAGAAACCAATTTGATGAAAAAGTTTATTATTAAGCAAATATTGTCACGGTTGCCATGGTGCCCAATTGGCCCCGCCCATGTGGCGCCAGTTGCTGCTCATTGACTGATTGGCTTTCCGTCTTTTTAAGCTGAGTGCTCTCATTTTTCCTTTGTCAGCCCGTCCACGAACCTGGACGCAAGACGTGCGTTTTGACTCGCTCCTGTTTTCCTGCTTTTATTTCCAGTCCGGTAATTTTCCCGTTTATTTTTGTCCTGTTTAATATCAATTTCTAGATTCGTTCCCGTCTATTTTTGTCCTGTTTATTATTCTCTCCAGTTTTTGTTCCTGTCTTGTTTGTCCTCTTTATTTTCGATATCCTGTTTATGATCAATTCGGTCTGTCCGTCCTGTCTGGTATCGACCCCACCTGTCGGATATCTACTCGGGCAATTGGTATCGATTTCGTCAGCCTCTGGCTTCCTATCATTTCACGCCAGACTGCTGCCTAACGTGCATGACTCCCCATTTTCCATAATATAAAAGGCTTGTGTCATGCGTTTGGGTCCTGATCCTGTTCTGGTTCTTGGCAAATATAAAATGTATATTTAAGAATCTGCTTGTATATATTCATTCATATATATTACCAAAATATGATGGTTTTCTTTAGATCGGGACTCTGTTTTGTCAGACAAAAAAAAAAAATCCTACTACTGTAATATTTTTTTTACCCTCACAGTCCGGCGGCTCTGCCAAATATTGTAATTTTGGGTAGCCCAAGACTCAAAATGTTTGCCTACTCCCGTGGTTTGTATTTCCAAAATAACAACTGTTATTACTATGTTGTTACCATGTTACGATTATGCTATTACCATGTTGTAATGTTCTGATGTTGCGCAAAAACAGGCTCAGTCAACCACTAAACATCTGCTTCGTATAAGGGCAATATTTTTTAAATTAAAAAACAAAAAATGGAATAGTTGATCATGTATTTAAAGACACTGATCAAAACTTTCTCATGCCAGTTAGAAATCAAATTTCCGAGAATCTCACAATGACCCATCACTGGTGAGGTATTTTCAAAACCAGTTCACGTTTTCTCGGGGGCTACCTGGTGCTCGTGTGCACCACTTTGGTGACCCCTGCTTTAATGGTGTTGTGATTGTGACTATACGGGACAAAACATTCACAAATGGGATGTGAAGACCTAGGAAAAAGACAGTTATTTGATGGGTTGTGTTGTGCTGAATTGATCCTTAAAGGATTTCTTTCTTTGAAGAGGATGGCAGTGTCTCCACGGAAGTTGAAGATCAGATAACTTCTGAAGAAAAAAAAGACAAGAACAAATAAGAGGAAACAAGGTAAGGTCATAAGAAGTTGTCATCAGATAGGAGATAAAACTTGGTTTTGAAAATGATTGATAAAAATCGTAATTTTATGGAGTAGCTGAAAAAAAAACAACAACTATTCGACCCTTGCCTTTGAACCTCACGTGTTCTCACCTGCTCGTTGGTGTGTTTGGATGTCCTCCAGACCCGTGAGATTCCGGAGAGACCTGCGCTCTTTGAAGGCCACCACAGGCACCGAGTCATCTTTGACGTCATTGTTGCCCATTACCGATTGCGACGTCTTCGAATCCGCCAGCGGCTCGACAGAATCCCGTATAGCAGAAACATTGTTGTCCTTTGGTAAGATGCTCACCGTCCCTGATTTCTGTGGGCACAAGTAAAAAGAGCAAAACTCTGCTGAGACAAAGAAGTGCAATGTTTGTGTGGATCACAAGACCCCTCACCGTATCTGGAGAAACTGTTCTTCTGGTCCTCCGCATGATCTCCTCCAGTCGCTGTAGGGGCCGAAGAGTTTGAAGTGTCATACATTTGGAGTAATGTTAAATCTTTTCTGTCAAGATGCATATATGATTTGTCAGGTTGAGGTACAAAAGGACGGGAAATCTTAACTGCTTTGGGGTAAGACACGTGTAATACACTTGCATCAATGTTTCACTATCGCAGCTACTACTATTACGACAACAGTAATAATAAAAACAAATCGCTTGTTTTGCTTCCTCCTACATTCCAAATATATGTTTTTTTTGTTGAGTTGATTGCACCAAATTTACCATGAATTGTGGATTAAATTTGAATGGTTCACTGTCCGTCAACGGGCCGGTGAATTAGAGAGGGTTTAACCAGCCATTGGCAAGAATAATCTGAGGTATGCTATTGTTCATAAATTAAAAACTGTGATGATTACTGATGCGAGGCACCTGAGCTTGCTCCTTTGGCGCCAACTACCTCGGACGCTGATTGGCTCCCTGTCACTTTTTAAACCCCCGTCTTTCTGTCACCGGTTGTCAGTCCGTCTGCGAACCTCATCTTACGCTAGGCAAGCCTTTCGACCCTGACTCTCTCCTGTTCTGATTCCTGTCTATTTCCCGGCTCCGACCCTTTTTCTGATCTTGACCACGATTTTTGCTCCCCCGTCCCGGATACTGACCTGTTTTTTCCGCTCTCGACACCGCCACCGCTCGCCAAGGAAATACCACTTCCGCGTCTGAGCAACCTGCTCCCCGCAATCTACGGATCGTGTGTACTATCCTTTTCCCTTTTCCCAATAAAACTAAGAGAAACGCACGCAAGTGGGTCCTGTCTCCGTTCTGGTCTTGACAAAAAACAATACATTTGAAAAAATGTTGATGAATAAAAATTAAAAATCATCAGCTTTAATATTATTTAAAATACTTTTTTTTATCATTTATTATATTGTAGCATTTTGTTCAATCATTTTTATATGGCATTATCCTTGTATTATTTTTGTATTTGTTTTTAATCTATTTTTGAAATTGAATTTTAAGTGTTTTCGTCCTTTTTTTCCTTTACATTTGCTTTATTTGGTTATTTCTTCTCTCTTTTTTTTAAATCAGATTTTGTTTTCATTTTTTATTTTTAGTTTGTTTTCTATTTACATTACATTTAATTATGTATTTTGTCTGTATCATTTTTTATTTTAATTCAAATATTATTGGCACTTTTTTGTTTTACTTTTCGTATTTTATTTTATTATTTTTATTCATTTTGCTTGTATTCTTAATAACTACATTTTTATATTTGTATTTGATTTGATTCATTTTTTGATTTACATTATTTGTACTTTTAGTAGTTGTTTTTGGTTCGTACGAATCTGGCTTTAGACCTAATTTATTCGTATTAGTTATTATTATTTTTCATTTATTTATTCTAAAAATTGAGTTGTTTTTTTCCTTATTAGTTGTGCATACGAATTTTTGGATTGTTTCTTCTTTTAATTGATTTCATTTTTCAATTTTTATCATTTTATTTATCAATGTACTTAGTTTTCAAAGGCAGTTTGTGATTATTATAGCGTACTGTATATACAAATACAGTACTTGTAACACAAAACTGATCAATCATTACTAAAAAGTCCTAATTTTGTATCAGCACTAAATAGTTTGATGTCATTAATATGTACTATATGTCGTTTATTATAACCAAATCAAGTGTCCCATTAGGATCAGTATTTTTATTCCCTGATTAGTTGAAACGAATTCAAATATAAGACAAAGTTATCCAGATCTGCACCAAAATTAATAAATTGTTCATTATTCCTTTGCTGACGTCTTCTAAAAATTCCTGTTGAGTTTAATTTATTTGTGTCTGGAAAATGCCATTGGAATGAAAAAGAATGGATTTCACCTTTTTCCGGACTTGGCGTTCCGCTTCCTCTTTCTGTGCAACCATTTGACGCTCCTTCTGCAACAGGGCTGCTTTTTCTTGCTCCCTGGCTTGTTCCTCCTCCCTCTGAAAGTGTCAATAGTTTTCTTTGACTCAGGTTAAAATTAAACAAGTTTCAAATCTACCGTGAAAAATAATCTAGTATTAATACTTAAATGTCCTCTTCATCTTTTAGCATTTTGATTTAATCCTGGTGCAGGGTTAGGTTTACATAAGCTGATCTTCAAATACAATTACATTACCTGTTTTTGTAGAAGAGCTGCTTCCATCATGGCCTGAGCTCTTTCCTCTTCCGCCCTTCTGTGTTCTTCTTCCTCTCGTTTTTGCTTTTCCTCGAGCAGACGCTTGGCCTCGGCCTGCTGGCGGGCTCGCTCCTCTGCCCTCCGGCGCTCCAATTCCTCGCGACTTTTCCTGGACGTTCAGGAGACAAATCAACAAAGTCTTGGCTGCAGTTGAAGATTAGCAATTCACCATACCTTTCAGCTTCAGCCGCAGCTGAGCGTTCCTGTTCTTCCATCTCTTTCAGGAGCCGAGCCCCTCGCCTCTTCTCGGCCATTAAGCGTGAGGCCTCTTCTGGGTCTAAAGTTCCACTCGAGGGTCTCAGTGTGGCTTCGGGTGGAGGGTCAGGCATCAGGGAGGGACCTGGGAAGGAAAATGAACTCTGTTGTCATCATTACATTAGTGTTAGAGCAATCACGTGCATCATAGAAATATTAAGTTAAAAATATGTTAAATGGTTATATTTATTCAGATTTTAAGTTCTCTCTCATTTACCTTTACCATTTTGGGATTTCCTTTTTCCAAATTGCTGAATTTTCACATTACATTATATTTATTAAAACAGTTACTATGCAACATATTATTTTTCTGAGCGTCTGCTGATGCAGTGTAAGGCACGCAGTTCTCCTGCCACACAGCAGAGGGGCGATAGTGAAACCAAGGACTCAAATATGGTGCAAACAATAGAATTAGTGATACTATGAGCAAGCTAACAACAAGTCAAGCTGTCCAGTAATTCATTACTCATTGCATGACCTTGTTTTCATAATTGAGGATTACCTATCAATTGATGCTTTTATTCAAAGTCAAGTCACATTTATTTGTATAGCCCTTAATCACAAAAATGTCTCAAAGGACTGCACAGGATTACAATTACACCATTGCCTGATCTTAAACCAACATGCATTGGGTAACAGTACACAAACATAGTAAACATCGAAAGGAGCAGTTTTTTTGAGTTAAAGCTGAACAATAAAATATTTTTTTTCTACTCTACAGTATATATATTGCTTTCTCGTTTGCCTCTTAAATGATGAATATGATTTAATTCATTTGTAAATCTGACTGTGCCTTACTGCATGTTTTTTGCCACACAGGGAGCCTGGTAGCTAAAATTGGTCCCAGGACTTTTGACCTGAAAGGCAGACCAGTTTTCCAGTCACCACTGTGTCGCCAAGAGATCTGAGTCGTCCAACATGGGACTCAAACCCACGACCCTGAGATTTAGAGTCTCATGCTCTACTGACTGAGCTAGCCGGGCCATACTAATCCTCGACAAACCTAGTAAGTCGTCTCAGTCCTCACACTGGCAGGATCATGAAGTCAATGAATAAGATGTAGGTTCATCTATTTGTAAATCGCACTGTTGCTCAGTAAACACCAACTTTACCGCACGTCACTGCGTTTCAGGAATTTTCTCAATTTTATTTTTATCCTGAAATACCTTGAATCAGGGGACAGACCATAAATTTTAAATTGAAAACTTTCCATTAATTAAAACCAACCAAGAACTGGTGGCCTCAAATTATCTCAGAAATAATGTGAAACTCAAGACATACCTGAAATCTGAGCTTAAATGCTTCACTTCTATCCTAATACCTAACTCAGTTGTTGAATGAATCCGCCATCGAACAACTTAACCTTCAAACAAAAGTTCTTAAAAAATGTGACTTTGCTTTCAATCAAAATTCAGCTTCCGAATGGCTGACTTCAAGCCAAAGGCCCGTCTGAACAGCTGAGCACGGCCGAGTCAAGCCAAAGCGCATGCCTCACAGGTCTCGACTCTTTCGATTGGCGTTCTTTCTCATTCAGCATCCATCCTGAATGGACCTAGGCCAGAGCTCTAAGAAAATTTTTGTACTCTGCGCTTTTTTCTTTTTTAAACTTTCATTACATTTCAAGAAACCAACTGAGAAAGGGAAGGTGACAAGGAAGAAAGCATTTGCTACTTTTAAATTATAAAAACAGATCATAAGTTAACTCGAGAGTGGTGCTCGTGTCATTGATGTCACTAACCAATACTGCTTACCTAAGTCTATTTTTTCGGGTTTTATCAAGAACAAAGAAGTGATTGTATGGAGGTATAATTATTTCTAATAAATGTATACATCATAGTCATATACAGCTACATGTTTAGGATTAAACTGCTGGTTGAATATATGTTTTAGTGAATAAAGTAGTACGGGCCAGATTAATGGATTTACCGTGAGTTCTTATGGAGCTATAAATTCGAGCTTGATTAAATCAGATTTCAACAGCCAACCTGGAATGGATTCAGTTCAAAAGCTGACAAACCACTGAGTAACAAACTAAACCAAACCAAACTTAAGTCCTAGATCCACGAGGCTGTTGGCAGGGTCCAACCTTTGGAGTTAATCAGGGGATTAACTAACTTGATTTACCAAAGACAAGTACGATCACAATCTTATTTCATCGACTCAAAGTGTTGTTGGAACTCACTGCCATCCCCCTCAGTTCTTGTCTCATCTTCCGATTCAAAACTTGGAATGTCACGCAATTCCTCTGTTTCGTCTCCGGCACAGGCCCTGGCAGGCCGAGAGTTGCCTGGCAACATGGCAGACTCGCAAATCGGAACGTCCTCTTCTGGAACGGACTCCAGGTCCAGTTGAAGAGGGATGGAGTGCCTCCGGCTTGATTTTCTCTGGGACCTTCCAAGAGAGAAGAAAGCGATGTCTTACAAATACACTATGTTATATAAGCACGGACTTTAGTGGTTACCTACCGTTCTGGAGATCGTGATGATGCTGTTTGGCTTGTTTTAGTTAAGGCGTTGTGGTTTGGAGGAGAGCGAGCATGTTGACCCATGTTTCGAGTCTTCTTGTTAGCGTTGTGTGGTGGAGTTTCTTTGGGCTGAAGCAAACATATAAATATATGTTAGCGTATTGTATTGGAACCACACATAATATTTATTAAGAACTTGGATCCGTTGGCCGTTCACAGGATCACTATTTGTGATAACTACTTTATATCAAAGTGTCACCTTACACTGCTGGAGCTTCTGCTTTTGACGTGGCTCGGACTCAGGTATGGTGGTGGCTTCTGGCTTTGTGGTCTTAGGTTCTGTGTTCTCTGTATCTGTGATATCTGAATCTGCGGTTTCTGGTTCTGGGGTCTTTGCACTTGGGGTTTCTGGACCTGGAGATTCTTTTCCAGTGGTCTGCGGTTCTGGTGTCTCTGCATTTGGGGTCTCTGGATCTGGAGTTTCTGCTCCTGTGGTCTTAGGTTCTGAAGTCTCTGGATCTGTGGTCTTTGATTTGTGGTTCTTTGAATTTGCGGCTTCTGCTGTTGGACCCTAAGGTTTTGAGGCCTCTGGACTTGAGATCGGCGGTCCTGGGGCTTCTGTGGGGTGATCTTCGGGCTGCTACTGGTCGTAGAGTAAAACGAAACTGCGCGGCGACAAATATGAACAACTGAGCCGGCGTTTATTGCCATTATGATTGGGAAAGTGCATGGATTGTTAGAATGAGAAAGAGTGGACAGAGTGGAAATGTGTGTGAGGAAAGCAGAAGAAAAAAAGCATTAGTCATCAAAAAGGCACAAGGTCTTTCCTTTGTTTTGTAACAATACGTTCCCATGATGCCTTGCATGCAGCTGGGTCAGTACCTTCTTCTCCTGACTGGCCAACAGCGTTCTTGCTCCGAGCCAGATAGGAATTTGTGGGGGTTAGCAGGCGACTCACCAGGTTCTTCTCCCAGGGGCTGACCACTATGTGACGTGGAGCTAATGTGTGAATGGAGCGGCGTTAAATTTAAGATTAGACGTGCCAGGAAAAGTTATTCCTCTTGAGAATAGGAAGTTAAAAAAACACAAAGAATTACACACACACAAACATACAGTGTTAGATTCTCGGGTTACCGTTTTTGTTAGGTTTCTTGACTTCCAGCTTCTGACTGAAGTTTTGTTGAGCTCTTTGGCTCTTTTCCTGGGTCCGGCGCACAGCAGATTCATTTCGCTCCTTATAGGTGGAAACACATGGTCAATTATGTATATTCCGAACTAGATGTCAATTTTAGCATTAAAATAGAGGTTTATTTAGAATGGAGTGCCTAATTTGAAGCATGATATCAGCGATTCAAGCTTAAATTTATTCTAAACCCTTACCAAAATATGGTACCTGATTGTAAACCTTAACGTCAAGCAGGCCCAGATAAACAATGCTAATTAGGAGTCTACACGAGGGGATCCTTCTGACATACACAGATAGAAACTTTGTCTTCTCTCTCTCAAAAGGTGCCCTTTTGAAAAAAACTCATTGAATATTTTAGATATTTAACGTATAACCCAGTTTATTGACAGCGTCTTAAGAAAAAAGTACACCATTAACCCTTTTGCTCCTTTTTTTAAATCAACGAAAGACATGAAGAAGCTGAAATTTCAATAGACATGACAGAAACCTCAAATTTATTGTATCATAGAATCCCTTTTTATAATACAATGGTACCTTGCCAGTCGAACGACTATAACGTACATGCGAAAAAATCAAATTCAAGTAATTTTTGCTGTTTTGTCACAACGATGAATCAAAACTTAAACCCCAAAACATAGACAAATGCTTGGCCCAGTGAAGCGTCCATCTTGGCTACTTTAGCACAAATACATAGCATTATTTCGAAAGAGATTGTCAGTCCAACAACAAACGTTGGGAATTTATTTTGATTTAGTGTGGTTTTTTGCCTTTTGTGGCCAACAGTAATTTGGTCCTTGGAAAACATAGTGATAAGGAGGAAGGAAAAGAGGAAAACAATGACCGAAGTAAAGATGGAAATCTTTCTGAAATACGAGTATGGTGTACAAGTGTCTTCCATTGAACCGTTGCTCAAAAGGTAAAATTAATGGATTAAATAGTTAATATTGTTATGTTTATTATGTTTTATCTTTATTATGTATATACTGTATTCAAATAATTAGTGTTTTGCAGGTACAGATCTAATTAATATTGTTGAATGCATCGGAACACATAAAAATAAATGCCATAATTTCTGTTGGGAGGGGAAAAAGGTTCTGCACTGGAAGAAATCGGAGGTGGAATTCCAATCTCGAACAGATTATGGTCAAGTATTGAGGTATCACTGTATTCATAATTTTTTGATTATAGATAGATAGATAGATAGATACTTTATTCATCCCCTAAGGGAAATTCACATTTCCAGCAGCATCCCTGAGCTGAGAACAATACAATAATAAAGCCAAAAGAATACAATATACAAATACCCAGTGTGACGTGCAAATGCCCACTTTAGCATGTTATATAGAGTAACTAAATAGTGCTACACAGAACACATAATGCAGTAAGATTCGGTAATATCCAATGTAGGTGGTGTGGTTTAATGTGGGCCTTTACTCTGCCAGGTGGAGTTAAAGAGCCTCATGGCATGAGGAAGAAAAGATCTCTTCAGTCTGTCCGTAGTACAAGACAGTGACAGCAGTCTGTCACTGAAACTACTCTTCTGTCCGGAGATAATGCTGTGAAGCGGATGCGATGGATTGTCCATGATTGACCTCAGCTTTTTCAGTGCCTGTCTCTCAGCTACTGTTGTTAGGCTGTCCAGCTCTTTGCCCACAACAGAGCTCGCTTTCCTAGCCAGTTTATTGAGACGAGAGGCATCCTTCTTCTTGACGCTGCCTCCCCAACACGCTGCCGCATAGAAGAGGGCGCTTGCCACTACTGTCTCATAGAATATTTTCAGGAGCTTTTTGCAGATGTTGAAGGAGGCCAGCCTTCTGAGGAAGTAAAGTCGGCTTTGCCCTTTCCTACATAGAGCTTCTGTGTTGGCAGTCCAGTCCAGTTTGTTGTCCAGCTGCACACCCAGGTATTTGTAGGTCTGGACAAATTCTACACATTCTCCCTTGATGGTTACAGGAACCGGGTGAGTTCTGGTTCTCCTGAAAAATAGCCTCCGGGTGTTGTGTCTGAAGTTTTGCCACCGCGGAGTGGATGACGTCACACGCTACTTCCGCATCAGCGCGCGGTGGGATGTAAACAATGACAGCAATGGCGTGTCCGAACTCTCTGGGCATGTAATAGGGACGGAGACTTACAGCCAAAAGTTCGACATCACGGCAGCAGATAGAAATCTTGGTTTTTACATGCCCGGGGTTACACCACCTCGTGTTCACGTAGATAGCCAGTCCCCCTCCTTTGCGCTTCCCACTGACTTTTGTCCCTCTGTCAGCCCGAACAGCGCAGAAGCCGTTTAGCGCGATGTTAGCGTCCGTGATGCTAGGCGTGAGCCACGTTTCCGTAAAGCAAAGCAAGCTGCACTCCCTGTATGCTTTGATGTCTTTCACAAGCACAGCCAGTTCGTCGATCTTATTCGGTAGGGAGTTGACATTCCCCATGATTATGGACGGTACCGTGGGCTTATATCGCCACTTCGCCGCTAGCCGCTTAGCCTTTACTTTAGCACCGGCTCTGCAACCCCGGTAGGGACGCCTCACCCAACCTTAGCTTTAAGATTTTTAAAAATACCTTTCAATTTCTCAAATGTGTGTTTCACTGAACTTGTGTTCAGGGTAAAAAATATCTCTTAGATACTTGAATTTACTTAACTTGCTTGAAATCTAGTATTGTCTTGACCTGCAAATCTTTGCCATGATTATTTAAGAATCAATTTCTTTTTTTAAACAAAATCTCACTTTCTCCTGCTTGAGACGCTGTTGTCGCTTCTCCTCCACAGCAGCACGTCTGAGGTCTTCCTTGAGTTTTTGCTCTTGGAGTTTTTTCTGGCGCTCTTGTAGCTGCTGCTCATAGTGGAGCTTGGCCCGTTGTTCACGCTCAAATCTACTGTGCACTCGTGAGGCTTCATTTGGGAAACACAAATGTGGAAATGGACTCACTCATGCGTCTAATGTACGATAAGGACGTACTGTATTTTAAATAACTTGCTACTTAGCATACCAAGTAGCTTCTGTTGTTCCTCTCTTCTTTCCCGGGCAGCCTTGAGCCTCTCGTCTACATTTGTTCCAATAGCCACTACAATGAAAGACACAAATACGTTATTGTTTAAAACAATACATCAATGTTGTTGAGAAAGAAAAAAGGCTATATTTTATTCACTTCCATTTGTTGAATCACACTAAAAAAAAAAAATTGTAGCCTTAATTCACTGTATAATTGAACTTATTTTACTTGTCAAATATAAAAATAATCCTTCAAATTTGAAAAATTGTGTAATAAGCTGGAAATTTGTGTTCATTTGGAGATAATAATGCTTAAAATGACAAGAAATTTTCTACCATCTGTCATGTGGGATAATGATGCTAACTTCAATGATTATATTCAGATTCAGATTCAGATTCAGATCTACTTTATTGTCATTCTAGTACACGTGTATACAGAACGAAATGTCGATGCATCTGACCCCCACAGTTTCCTTGAATGTACAGATATAAATAAAGTTGTATTGTAATTGGCTACGTATAGTATTTTACCATAGTGCCGATAGTGCAAGAAGAGTAGCTAACCAGATGTGCAAAATGGGCAGCCAGGTTAACAAGTCAGGTACACAGTAACATTAACACTGTAACAATAACGCTGTAATTACCATAGTGCAGAGAGCAATGTGCAATGAGTGGCAAGCTATAAAAACTGCCAGTAGTGCAAAAAGACAGATTATCAGCCGTTTAGATTTAAGTTAACTATATGTTAGATTGACCATTTAACAGTCTAATGGCCAGGGGGACTATATCTTGTTTACAGAAAACATTTTGAAATTATACACCAAAATAGTAAAACAATAGTTAAAATTGCAAAGTTTTTCTGCCAATGGGGTAAACATTCTTTTTTGCAGGGCAAGGATAACTCCCTAAAATCGGAAAATATCAGTAAAATAATGGATCAGAATAACCTTTTGAACTAAAATTTTGTTGTCCAACTCACACTATTATAAGACACGAATAGCCTGCGGACTGCTTCTAAAAACAGCTCACCAATGATGGGTCATTGTGAAATTCTAGGAAATGAGATTTCTAACTTGCATGACAAATCATTAACATGATCAGTGTCTTTAATTGCATGAATTTTTCCAAATATGCCTTTAATTTATATATGTAAATAACTCTGAGCTTGACTGAGCTTATTCTAACCTCAATTCCAACAACCAGGTGATAACATGTAATAAAAACATAGTAACAACATGGTGATAACACGACATGCACATTAAACTAGTAGCCATTTGCGCTAATGATTAACAAAAAATAGCTTTCTGATTCCAAAATGTTGGTTATTTCAACATGTTCCCAACTGTTTGCAAAAATCTGAGCTAATCTGAGCTATAACCTTTATTGTACATCAAATAACTCTTTTATAAGTCGACCTTTTCACCAAATCAAGTGTCTAAACCTAAGTAAGATAACTAACCCAGACATAAACACAAGTTTCTAAAAAACAAACAAACGAAAAAACACATCGATTGCAAACAAAACTCAGACACTAAATAAAGTGATCAAACCACCAATCCAAATCCAGATTCAATTATTGAATCTTCCCAAAAGATTGGAATATAATATAACTGAAAAGAATACAATTGTCTTTATTGTCATTAATATCAATGTGGTGAAACATTGTATGCAAGAGATTAGATATGACACTCCAGGGTAAACATGAAATTTATACCTTAAAGAGAAAAATAAGACAAATGATTGTCAGAATAAATAGGCAAACAATATTTACAGTGTAATCCTTAGAGACTGGCCCGAGTTATAATAATAGTGCAATGAAAGAATATTGCATACTAGGAGGGAATACTGTATCTGACAAGAATAAATTACATCAAATCACCTGACTGCCTCACGTGAGGTGGTTTAGCACCCGTGTTGTTGTGTACTGTACTTTCATGTCATCCTATGAAGAGTAACTCTCGTGGAAGATCACACATCCATGTACAATTATCAGTCAAGCATCAGGATGTTCCTAATGTTGGATTATTTCTTATGTCGCATAAACCTGAATTGTCGCCTATGAGTGCGGAATGTCTTGCAATTGCGATATGATTTCATCATCTCCGGTTATGCAAGGCTGTTTGGACTCACCTTCTCGTGTGGTTCTCCTTACCGGACCCTGCCAAGCAGAGGTGATGCTCCTCTGCATTGGCATTCTGGCAATGGAACCTTGCATACCGACGCAGGCTCCAGATCCGTCTTCCTCCCCTTTTTCCTTCTCCTCCTCTCGATTCTCTACTCGAAAAAGCCTGGGGGCCCATTGCTGCCCCGCCGCGTCAGCTGCTCGGCCATCATCGGACCGAACAGAGCTTTTCTTCTTCCACTCAGGAGTTACACTCCTATAAAAAGGCCGTCCTCCTCCCTGGTGTGCTGCTCTGCTTTACTTTCAATCTGAGAGTAGGAAGGGGGGGGGGAGAAAAAAAGGCTGTGTCACTTTAATAACTGATAAGGGTGGAAGTGGCCACAAGGAAGCTTTCCCATTGTCGTCACAGCCGTTACCATGGCAACAGAGACGGGATGACGTTGGCTGCTCAGCTGATGAGGCAAAAAAGATGGAATTGTTTTTTATTTGTTGTTTTATAGGGGAGTTTAAATAGTCGATTCAAAAATGAGTATTTAAAATTCTTTACAACCTACATGTTTGAAAAAAGCCAGTAAATATTTTATTTCGTGTTAAAGACTGCCTCTGTGTCCATTCTCTTCCTTTCAGCTTATGCCCATAGACAATCCACCTGCCCAACACCCACACAGATTTGCCCAAATCCATCCATTCACCTAAGGTCAATATAACCTGACACCGTACACGGAATAAGTGGATCCCAAATATGAGAGCTGTGGATTCAAAGGGACTAGTATATACTTTGACCACTAGATGTCGCTGTATTGTCTAGTGCAACTGAAACGAGTGCAAGGAAGCACAGGTAACCTCTTTTTGTTGAGTGTCTACTAAAATTTAGACTTATCAATACATTGATCAAAATCCCTTCACAATTCAGTGTTATAGAAGTCCCTAAAAAGTAATATAATATCACTTCAAAATGGGTGGGTGAGAAGCTTTTGATGACAGCGGTCTTCAGTGCTGAGCGCCACTGAACTAACAGTACTATACAGTAATTAAGAGCACAATCCCTCAACAGTGTGGCGACTTATTCGGAAACAGCTCAATTTAGCCGAATGTTAAAAAAGCAACATGAGCATATGATCATTACATTGAAATAATATACTAAGATGCCTATCCATTGTGCTTGTGTAAGTGAAAATAATGATACTATAATTTTTCTTCATTGGCTGTCAGCGACTAATTGTGAGCGTAACGTGTGAATAATTGACTGCTGTTTCATTGGACACCAGCAACTTAAGACTCAAAGTTTATGTGTAATTGATGAGACGATGACTTGGACCCAGGTCATCCAAAGATTGGCTCCCTTGAATAACACCATCCCAATTTCCTTGCCTTTTACACTTGAAGCAAAATTTTTGGATTTTTTTTTTTTTTTGCTTTCATTATTTTATTTTGTGTGAATGGAACATTACATAATAAAATTCCCTCTTTTGAAAAAACAAAAACCAAAATACTTTGTCCCAGGTAGAGTACAGAAAACGATCTCAATTTATGATGCACTAAAACTTCCGTGTGCATCTAAGAAAAGTTAGTCTGCTGCACTGCTTTGCATTTACTGATAAATGATCAACGATATTACATACAGTACAAAATATCTGCTTAACAGGTTAAAAAGCAAATGCATTCAAACTGAATTATCTAAAATATTATGAAATTATGAATTTTGCTATATTTGAATGATGTTTCTGTTTTTTATTATTTAGAAATATTTTTATTAAAATAGAAAAATCTATTTGAAAATGGCAACATTTGTTTGAACTAGTTTCAAACCAAATGCAATTAGATTAAAATAATTTAATTCAAAACTCTTTCTAAGTATTAATCACTTTTTTTCTTCTTTTTGTAAATATTAAAAATCAATTAATAAATATTAATGCTTTCATTTTTTAAAAGTCCACATATTTTAAAAATCGTGCTATAAATACAGGCGACTGCGGCACAGTTCTGAGGTCATGGGTTCAAATCCAGCTACCAGACTTCCTGACATAGTTTGCATGTTCTCCCCATGATTGCTCTGTGGTTTCCTACCATATTCCAAAAAGGTGAGGTTAATTGGCCAGTCCAAATTGTCCCTAGGCAAGAGAGTTGTCCGTCTGTGTGCTCTCCCCACTGCCCAAAGATAGCTGGGGAGGGCTACAGCACCCCCGCGACCTTACTGAAGATAAGCGGTGCAGATAATGGATGGGTGCTAAAAAAATACTAAATAATCATATTTTCAACATCAATTAGCTTGCGCCACTGGCAGCTATTTTTCCATTTTATCTATTATCTAAATATGATTTATTAAAATAAGAGAACACTTATTTGAAATTATATTTTAAATATTTCATTTATTTTAAGTTATTTTTTGTTTCAAATTTTTACACCTTCAAAATAATTGTATTAATCATTTAGTACTCGATTTTAGTAAAATAATAAATATACTGGGGCAGCACGGTGGCGCAGTGGTTAGCGCATGTGCGGCACAGTTCTAAGGTCTTGGGAACCTCCTGTGTGGGTTCAAATCCAGCTACTGGTCTTCCTGTGCGGAGTTTGTATGTTCTCCCCGTGCTTGCGTGGGTTTCCTCCGGGCACTCCGGTTTCCTCCCACATTCCAAAGACATGCATTTCAGGTGGATTGGCCGGTCCAAATTGTCCCTAGGTGTGAATGAGCGAGCGAGTTGTCTGTCCCTGTGTGCCCTGCGATTGGCTGGCAACCAGTTCAGGGTGTCCCCTGACCACTGCCTGATGATTGCTGGGATGGGCTCCAGCACCCCCGCGACCCTACTGAGGATAAGCGGTGCAGCTAATGAGATGAATAAATATACTAAAATTTCCCCAATATTTACCTCCTTTATATCAGAAAGTTTTGGTCTGTATAAGTAATTTTGAGTACTATTTTTAAATGTTAAAGTGAGTAAAAACAAAGAGAAATTATACTTAAAATCAACAAACTAATCTGACGTCACATTGGAACAAGAATTTATTTTTGCACAATTATTTACTTCTGCAAGTTAACAAGTTAGAAAAAGGAAGTAAAAAAAACTGAAATAATACTTAAAACCAACAAAATACTCCGCAAACAAATGTGAATCCCTTGTGTTGATAATATTTCCAAATCAAAATCCTAGTAAATTTTAAATGTTAACACCAGCGATGTATTTTGTTGTATTGGGTGTGTGCTGATTGGCCGATCAGCAGCCATAAGTTATAGTTACTAGTGTCGAGTTCAGCACTCATGCACTATTCATCGTGCGCATATCACATCTCTCCCAAGTCTGCCTGTCAAGCTCATTTGTATTGCGGACTGCGTTGTGTAAAAAACGTCCAAGATGTACATTTAACTTTTTTCTTCTTCTTGATTTTGGGGTAAAACGAACATCTTGGAACCCAATCTCGCATCGATTTAAGCATCACTGCTTTACTTAGTAAGTATCAATCCTTATGTCTGACTTTCTACTTCATGTGTTTTATTTTGTTATCAAATTTTAGTTGAATGTATTTTGGTTTGCATTCAAGTGATTTTAAAATGTTAGACAAATCAATTCGCAAAAAACGTAACTCAAAGTTTCCATGTATTGTTTTGTGTCATTGTTATGATCACAATGCATGTGAAATGGATCCTCTGTGAGGTCACTTGAATAATTAAAGCACCTTTTCATGGATGAAACAGGGCGCATAAGCCCTATCATGGAATTCACATAGAATTTATTTTGCAAAATGAGACCTGAGACACATTTTGGTGGGTCTCCATTTACATACGCTAAGTTTTCTCAAATAATTTGTATATGATACAATCACTAATATCTGTAATGTTTTACATAAAGTAGCGCCTAAAATAAGTTCAGCTTCCCAAATTGTTCACGCAGGATTCATCCCTGAAAAGTATCAACATTTTTATCCATATATCTATCCATCCTGGTCATATCCCTCGAGAGGAGTGACCGACAGCAAGACAAACACATACAAAATCTTATGAAGTCAGATACTCAATGGGAAAATCAAAAGCTGTATGAATAACATTTCATACTACATACAGGGTTCATAAACCTTTTTCATGGTCACATTTTTAATTTTTCCAGTACCTTCAAAGGAAGAAATCCTGCGTTTTTGTTGGTTTTGATGACTAAAATAAAGTCTCTTTCTTCTACTAGTACAAACTTTGTGCTATTTTGCGCTGTTCGTTCTATGATCTACGATCTTTTTGTGTCAATGGGCTGCTATAAATTGACATGAATTCTGCCATTCCGCTTCAACAATGCACGCTTGGTAACGTCACACTTGGTTAAAAACTCGGAGAGGACTCTGTAGGTGTTGGGTAATAATTGAATTCAATATAGAAGTCAAGAAAGTAAGTGTTTTATGTGTAAAAACAGAAACTATGATCCCCATTGTATTGATATTGCAGAGTGCATTCAATCTTTCAATCGGCTGCTGATCTTTGTTTTTCTTACTTTAGTTTATATTTTTTGCGTGTTTTTCAAAGGATCTGTGTCTAAGTTGGTTAAAATAGAATTGTAAATCATGATTTTTTTTATATTTTATATATTTTTTGCACTAAAGACTATATATTTTTAATTTAAATTTTTTGTTTTGCATTTTCAGGGAATGTGTGTTGTTGTTCGACTTTAAATCTGCTCAGTGTGAGAAAAGCTTCAAAATAAATGATCTGCATTTATATAGAGCTTTTCAAGTCAATTACTTCCCAAAGCGCTTTACAGTGTGCTTCACAATCCCCAATAGCGGCCTTGTATAGCAGCCATGTAAGACGCTAACCTGCTTATTGGGGGTATTAGGGGTTCAGTGTCTTACCCAAGGACACTTCGACATGTAACACGGACAAGCCGGGATTCGAACTGGGATCCCTTGATCCCAAGACAAGCGAATGTTTTGTATTTAACACATTTTTTCTGGATGTGTGAATATTTTGATTTATATTTCATATGTTTTGCAGGGATGCCTTACTAATTATTAAATAATTTGGTGCATATTGTTCTATTATTATTGATAATATATCATTAAAAAAATCTGAGGAGCTGTTTGGTAGCCGAAAGGGCCAGCCCTTCTCATTGAGCTGAGCCAAAAGAGCCAGTTTTCTAAATAGAGCTATCCTCTTAGGTGCAACCAGTAGGGGGGTGTGAGGCTTCACATGACAACGCCACAATGACAAGCCACCAGAGCAAGCATGCCCGCCTAATTCTCACATACTTCCTTCTACATTTTTTTGTGTGGTCTATTGAGTCAGACTGCCAAAAAACATGACAGTGGCAACAATTTCAAGCATTTTCCAACACTTCACCCAAAATTAATTTTCCTGAACTTGAAAACATCACATTAAAAAACTACTCAAGGATTTTAAGCACCCATTCGAACCCTGTACACATTAAATGAACACTATTGTATTAAAAAGAGTATCACATATAAATTAGGTTAAAAAAATGAATAAATATAAATGAAAAATTCTTAAAAAGTAAATAAAAATGTGTTTGTTTTGCTTTAAGAAAAGTACTAGTTGTGCGCAGCCATCTTTATCTGTTTAGCAGTTACCAAATTTTTTTTGGTATGACAATCACAAAAAAGAAGCAGGTCTCTAGGTCATATATGTCCAGAGTTATCATTTTTTAATTATATGCAAATTAAATGCTCTCTCTGGCCCCTAAAGGGCAGTATTGAGTTTTATAGCATGGTAAGTTGGTTCGGGTGTAAAACTGCATGCACTCACGCTTCAAATAAAACAGTAACACATTCAATGTAAAACACGAAAAGACCTTTTTCATATTGTTTGTGAACGAATGTGATATGCTTAGAAAAGATCCATCCATGATTGCAATATTTAGGGTAGGATACTACAGTAGACTGAATGACAAAGCACAATACTGAAACACTACAGTAAGATAAACATTCTAAGTTGACATTCTTTTACTGAGACGGCCTAAGAACAAAAAGTCTGGATCAGGCCCCAGAGCCAAACTAAGTTTGTAATCTCTGTTATGGGGTAACTGACATTTTAACACAAATGGTGAAACAATACACGTGGACAGACAATATTGACAGGCGTTTATTGTACCTTTATTTTGGCTGTAAGAATGATTTAATTGTTAAAGGTTTTGCTACTTGTTACACACAAATAAGTAAAGAAACTAAAATAGAAACTTTTCTATCAAAACCAGAACAAGTCCAGCTTTTGAATCATGAAGCGCGGTAAGCACCGTGGACACAAACAGGACAAGAATGGAGGTAGGGCTTTCAAGGATGGACCGAGAAAATGATAACGACAAAAGAGGTAATCGAGAACGTTAATTTTTGCTTTGGATTGTTTAGATGAGCCGGCAGTCCTGGAGACACAGAATTTAGAGCGCCAGGCCACGTTTATGGGAGGACGTTTCGACCCGGATACTGTCTCACTTGCTTCCGTGACTGCTGTTACCACAAATGTGTCCAATAAAAGGTCCTAACGCTTGTTTCATACAATTTGTGTCTATCTCAGTTTTGGAGCTATATAAAAATCCTGTATTGGATCGTTATGTTGATTGAGCACTATGATAAACAGGTCCAAACCTGACATCAAGATGGAACCCAGTTCAGGACGGCCCGTAGATTATCAAGTAAGACTAATAAAATGAGGTTAGGACGATATTGTCAACAATAATGTCTGAATTTTGCATTTGCTTGTTTAATTGCAGGTGAGCGTGACAGTGATCGAGGCTCGGCAGCTTGTGGGTCTCAATATGGACCCCATGGTGTGTGTGGAGATTGGGGAAGAGAAGAAATACACGTCTATGAAGGAGTCAACCAACTGTCCCTATTACAGCG
This sequence comes from Urocampus carinirostris, assembly GCF_059441175.1. Classification (NCBI taxonomy): domain Eukaryota; kingdom Metazoa; phylum Chordata; class Actinopteri; order Syngnathiformes; family Syngnathidae; genus Urocampus; species Urocampus carinirostris. The sequence continues at coordinate 25,645,648 of NC_142363.1, read as the reverse complement.
AGGCTAGTCCCTTCCATTAATTCAAATTTATGACGGTCATCTGTTAAAATTCTCTTTAGAGAGGTTATGACAAACTGCCAAACTTGAACAATTACCTGTACAGCCCTTTAAAAATTCTTGGGATTAAAGGCTATACAAATACACATGATTTGACTGGAAACTGAGAATTATTACAGTCATATATGTATTTAAATGTTAAGCAATAATAATTCCAATAATGATGGTAAAATTAATAATTTGGGTCACAAAATGAGCACACATTTCATGTGCTCACATTTGCACACGTTTTATTTTACAGTATTTTGTCTTTGACTTCCACGTCCCCCCGGATGTAATGTTTGACAAGATTTTCAAGTTGTCAGTAAGTGAGTTTATGTTTAGTAAAATTAAACAAAAAAATGACTGAATTATTAAACTGTATCTTCTGAAACAGGTCATCCACTCAAAAAACCTCCTTCGAAGTGGTACGCTGGTTGGCACTTTTAAAATGGACGTCGGGACCATTTATTCCCAACCAGGTGAGGGCATGTGGGAAATGTTTTCTACCAAATTATTACTAATTAGGGTAGTTCCTTAACATAGGGATGTCACTTGATAGCCCCACAATTGTAATATTTTTATATTAGACATGGTTTACCTTGACTACCAAAACAGCAAATTCAAAAGAAAATTTAGTCAATAATAAAGGAGATATTGTTTTGCAATGAATGAGTTTCATTGCTGAAGTCACTTATACATGATGAATAAAAGAAAAAAAACGAATCATTTTCCTCCCTGGCTCTTGTTAATCAATTGTTTTCTTCTGTTTCATTTAAGACCATCAGTTTAACCACAAATGGGCCTTATTGTCTGATCCGGACGACATCACGGCAGGGTGCAAGGGTTACGTCAAGTGTGACGTGGCCGTAGTCGCAAAGGGGGACACCATCAAGACCCCGCACAAGGCCACCGAATCCGATGAGGACGACATTGAAGGGTAACCACTTCAAGTACAGGAACTTTATGTGCCGCATCGTTACGTACGGGTTATTTTTCCTGTACTCAGAAACCTGCTGATCCCTGAGGGGGTCCCGGCAGAGCGCCAGTGGGCGAGGTACTACTTGAAGGTCTATAAGGCAGAGGGTTTGCCGAGGATGAACACCAGCATTATGGCCAATGTCAAAAAGGCCTTCATTGGGGAAAACAAAGACCTTGTGGACCCTTATGTGCAAGTGCAGTTTGCTGGGCAGAAGGTAATCCCTGTACACTGTGAATTCTAACAACCCTATTTTGGCCAAATCCAAGTGGTGCTTCATTCCGTTCCTAACATGAATTGGGTGGAACCAACTCTTTTTAGACTTGAACTCGACCTAAACCATGTCACGTTTGGACTGGACACAATATGCATGGGAACAGAAACTGAGAATGGCATGTTAAAAAACAAATTGTTGTGCATTAACAAAACTCGGGTACAAAGTCACAACCAAAACAAATAACAAAGAGTCCAAACAAGAAACAAACCAAACCGGACATGATCCTCTCTGGTGTCAGAGCCAGTCAAAATAAGGAGTAATGATTTGGTATAGATGTGGTAACTGTTTGGGTGCACATGTGGTAACTGATTAGGTGCAGGTGAGCAACCTCCAGCCACTCGCCCGAGGTTAGCGCCCCCAAGGGGGCTAAATGGAATGCCAGATCCTGACAAAACCTTGTTTATATCCCCAATCATAAACCTTAACATTTTCCTAAATCCCTGACCCAGACTACAAACCCTCCCATGACTATCCATATTTTTGTTCTACTAAGCACCCAAACAATTCCTCTATATTACTTAAAACCTCCCCAAAAAAGCCAAGTGAGCGCGATCTGTGTTTCAGGGTAAGACGTCGGTTCAGAGGAGCTGCTATGAACCGATCTGGAACGAGCAGATTGTGTTCACCGAAATGTTCCCACCACTGTGCAAGCGCATGAAGATCCAAATCCGTGACTCGGACAAAGTGAACGATGTGGCCATGGGGACGCACTTCCTCGATTTGAAGAAGATCTCCAACGATGGCGACAAAGGTGACCCCAACGACTAGACCACAATTTATAAAACTTAATCTTGAGTCTGATGTTTTCATTCTGGTTTCAAATATATCAAATATCGAAGAGGAATGGGTCTTTGAAAGAATTTTGAAAAAAGAATACATTTAATACCCTAATTTTGGGTTCAAACCTTGATTTAAAACCCTGAATCTTGAACTCAAACTCAAAACCCTACACACATTTGCAACTACCATTTGAAACACTGCCATTTTCAACAAACCCACATTTAAAAACCCATCTTTCACTCATATTTTGACTCAGATTTTAAGCACTAACATTTCCTCAAAACCCTAGTTTCAAAACTGAACCTTCCCTTAAATTATAATCTAGTTTTAAAGCATTTTACTTAAAACTTTAACTTAAACATAAAACGCTACACTAGTTTGCAACCACCATTTGAAACCCAAATTTAAAACCCAACATTCACTTAAATTGTAACTCATATTTGAAACACTAAAACTTCTTTGAAACACACATTTCAAAACTGAACCTTTTCTTAAATTATCATGCAGATTTGAAGCATTAATATAATTTAGATTAAAATTTATAACCCTACCCTAGTTAGCAACCACCATTTGAAACACATTTTCTTGAAACCTAAATTACAAAACCCAACCTTCACTTGAATTCTAATTCAGATTTGAAGCAGTAACATTTTAAAATCGAATTTTTCCCTAAAGGCCCGGTCACACAGCCTTTCACGGGCGTATCGAGGCTGAATCACGGCCAGAAGTTTCTGCCCGTAAAGCAGACGTGGTGGAAAATGTGCAAAATTGGCTAAACCCGCTGTTTACTCGTGGTATGCCCGCGAAACAGACGCCGGCGACTATTCCGCGTCCTTATCGCGGGTAACCACGGCTGCATCGCGTTTGACCGTGCTTACACGCGGTACACACGCTAATGCACGTGATAACAGAGCGATACAGGCGCAGAACAAACGTGCTATGACCGTGCTCCACCCGCGATTACCCGCTAAAATTTCGCGTCCTACCCGCGTGTAACCACGTCTTGGCCGCGGCCGTAGCAAGTCCTAGCACGTTCGTACCGCGTCTTTACCTCGTGTGTACCACGTGTGCCGCCCGCGGTTACCCGTGGTCTAAAGTTTTGAGCAGCGCAAAACTTTTTCGTGCGGCCAACCGCGTATGAATTTCTTACCGCGTGTAAAGCACTGCTGTATCTCGTCTGTATCGCGATCTCAAAGCGTCCAACAGCGTCTGCTTCACGGGCAGACATTTCTGGCCGTGATTCAGCCTCGATACGCCCGTGAAAGGCTGTGTGACCGGGCCTTAAAATATCATCCAGATTTGAAGCCTTAACTTGAAAAACTCAGATTAAAAACTCTACCCTGGTTTGCAAGACTCATTTGATAGACTAATTTTTGCTTCAAGCCCAAATTTCAAAACTCTTCGGCTAAATTGTCACTAAAATTTTAGCCCTGATTTCAAACCTAATGTCAAATCATCCTTGAAAACTCCAAATCTTTTGCTGTGAACCCAAATTTGAAGCCCTTACTCAGGTTTTGAAAAATGAATCTTTTGCTGTATACTCAAATTTGAAACCGTAACTTAAATATTTAAAAACAAATATTTTTCCGAAAATCTGTTTGAAATACTATCTACACCGAACAATGCCACACCCTTTGATCCAATCCCTCAATTGACACCCTCTCCCAGGCTTGTTTGGAATACTTCTAATTGAAACCCAAATTTCAAAACCCAAATTTTGCTTAAATTGTCACTCTAATTTCTAGCCCCCATTCAAAGATTAATGTCAAAACCTCTTTGGAAACCTTATCTTTTGCTGGAAACCCAAATTTGAAAACATTGCCTTAAGCCTGTTTAAAATACTATCTACACTGTACAATTCCGAACCTTTGAATTTTGAAACCCTCACTCGGAGCACAAACCCTACCTTTAGTCTTAAACGCGTGTCATACATTTTAGGCTTCCTCCCCTCACTGGGACCAGCCTGGGTCAACATGTATGGCTCCACCCGCACTTACATGCTGATGGACGAGTACCAAGAACTGAACGAAGGTCTGGGCGAGGGCGTGTCCTTCCGGGCACGCCTTCTCATCAGTCTATCGGTGGAGATCCTGGACCCTTCCTCGCCGGACACCTCCAGTTCTACTGAGGTTCAGCTAGAGGGCGTCCCCAATATTTCCGAGGTGCGATATATGGGCACGATGTTCTAAACACAGTGCTTAAACACAAGATGGTTAAGTTTTGATAAATGAACTCTTATCAATGACAGACTGCGACAGGTAAGGTTGAGGAATTCTTCCTCTTTGGGTCCTTCCTGGAGGCCACCATGATTGACAGGAAGATCGGCGACAAGCCCATCAACTTTGAGGTCACCATAGGTAAATAATTTCATTCCATTCTGTTTTATTAATTTTGACTAACTTTAGGTCTTTGTGTGTAAAATAATACAAAACCAATTTTAATGAATAACATTTCATATATCATAAAATTTTGTTTCAGTTTGAACTTGTAGCAATAAAAGCATTTGTGTGACTTGAAAGCATTGGTATCAACATAAATTAATTTAAATACATTTTTAGTCAATCCTATACCTAACTAATTTAGCAAATAAACAAGTCATTATAATTGCAGTTAATAGAATAACATCCAGTGTATCCAGTATTATGAGATAATAGTTGGAAAAAAATATTCCTGTTATTGATGCGTGATACTACATTTCTTTGGGCTGATACCGCTACCCGAATATCTTGTCCGCACTGCTGAACTTTTAGAACTAGCGTGTGCTTGTAGCATATACCTATGGGTTTTGGATTACCTGAACTGGATAACATCTAAACTGTTGTTGTCTTTGCTCATTTGATACCCCCTTTCTTGTCACTTGCTTAAATTGTCATTGAGATTTGAAGTGTATTATTTTGTGACTTTAAATTCTGATACAAAAGTAGATTTATGTTGATTATAAAATGGGTTTATCAACAGAAATTAGAGTGGATTACCGTTTTTTAAACTGAAATATAAATAAAACTGCCGGGCTGCACTTGCCCAAGACAGGAAGTGGTGCCCCAATAACCCAGGTGGTTAAAGGATATGAGAGCCTAAATAAATAAACAGGGTGATTAAACCAATACTAACCAAAATAAGAATTTCTCATCTAACACTAAAGACCAAGTAAGACTGTTCTTTTACTATGAATGATGTTGACTGTTTTCTATTTTCTTGTCCATTGTTAATTAAATTGCCAACTATTGTTCAAACTAAGTTTGACTCTGGTGTTTCTTCTATTAATCTTATTACTCATCAAACCTAGAACTAGTCCTGTCGCTTTTCGTCCCTCTTCCTAATAACATAGGTGTTATAATTTTGCAGACTAATACTGAAAACACATCCAAATACTATTGGTACATGAAATTCAATTTCCTCTGCAACAATTACAAATATTTTTAAAGCAATACCTATAAAAACATTTTATTTTCCCTGAAAATTGCATTTATCCAAGGGCAGTTTAATATTCCTTAAATTTCAGACTACGTTTTGTTAATTAGAATACAGCCAATCATAAGTACAGATACTTTAAAAAGGGGCTTGTATCGGCATGGTTTACCCAACTTATATGAATAAAACAAACAATGAGAGACTTCAGTATCACATCAAGAGGACATTGTGCTAATCCCCTAGAGACAAGATTTGAAAACTTAAGTGGAGCACTCCCCCAAGGTTGATAAGACTTACTCAGACAAGGACAATACTTCACACAACTATAAAATCACTCTCATGTTCATTGTTTGTAGCAAATTCTTAACGCATTAACAATTATCCTTAAATCGACTGTATACTTGCCCAAAATACATTCTGGTACATTACTGAAAATGCTTCTTATCCTAATTAGGTTATTACAGTGATGAGCTAGACAGCAACAACCAGACCCAAAAGGCTTGTATCAGCATGAGACTGGTACCTCGTATCAACACTAGCCAATCCTTACTTTCAAATACATTCTTCAACATGCCAATCATCCTTATTAAGTTACTAAGGCGACAAACTAAAGGGCAACACCAGAAGGCTGGTATAAGCATGATACCTGTCTCGCCCATCCCAAATTTCTGGTACCTTTTTAAAACAAAAGCTCACCCTCATTTGATTACTATGACGACAAACTAGGCGGCCCCAACCAGCCCCAAAATGCTGATATCATCATGAGACCGAAACCTGGTATCAGTACTTACCGATTCCTAATTTCTTGTACTTTCTTGTTCGTGCCGCTCATCCTCAGTAGGTTACTACGCCGACAATCTAGAGGGGCCCAAAGAACCCTAAACGGCTGATATGATACCTGGTATCGAGAATGTGTAATATCTCATACATTCTCGAACCTGCCACTCATTATCATTAGGTTACTATGGAGACAAACTAGATGGTCACAATCAACTCCCAAAGGCTTGTATCGGCATGAGACCAATACCTGGTATCAACACTTTCCTGTTCCTAATTTGTGGTACTTTATTGAATGTGCTTAGGTTACTACAGCAATGAGCTAGACTGCCCCAACCAACCTCAAAAAGTTGGTATAGGCATGAGACCAACATCTGATATCAATACTCATCCGTCCCCTTTCTGGTGCCGGCCATTTTCCTTAGGTTACTACGGGGACGAGCTTGATGGCCCCAACCAGCCAAAATCGCCAGGGAAGAAGGCTGACGGTGAGGAGGAGACGGAACTCATTCATGACTCCAGCGAGGATGAGATGGACGATGGAGATCTGCAGTCCGTGGCAACAACTCCGCCCATGAAACCTGTCGTCACGGACCGGTTAGTAGCAACTTATTTAAGAAGCGTTATCTTGTCTTGGAATTAGAACCTGTGCTCGGAACCTTCTTGCAGCAACTACTTCCACTTGCCGTATTTTGAGCGCAAGCCCTGCATTTACATCAAGAGTTGGTGGCAAGACCAGAGGCGCCGGCTGTACAACGCCAACATCATCGACAACATCGCAGACAAACTGGCAAGCATTGGCCAAACACGGCAACCATAACAACTAGAAACTGTAACAGGCTTTTTTCCACTCAGGAGGAAGGCCTGAACGACGTCCAGGAGATCATCAAGACTGAAAAGGCCTATCCTGAACGCAGGCTAAGGGGCGTCCTGGAGGATCTCAGCCAGAGCTGCAGGTCCGTATATATATAAATAATTTAAAAATAATAATAATAATAAATAATCTCTGATTTCACTGCACACTTTTGGCTCACCTTTGGTCCACTCAGTCAGTTTCTGGTGCTGGCCAATACGGACCAGAATATGACAGGCAAAACCAAACTGGATAAGGAGCGGCTGAAGCTGTGCATGGCAGAAGTGGTATGGAATTTTTATTTTGTTTGTATTTTTAAAAGTTCAAATAAAATTTGAATTGAATATGTTTATTTTGTAATATCTGTATTTAAATACAAAATTAAAATTACATCTGAAGTTGATTGTATTTAAGTATGTTTCAGTTAACTTACTTAACACGACCTACAGGTAAAGATTTTTCTGTTTCGGTTACCCGAAAACTAAAAACCTCACTGAAAGTCTGGGCAAAAAAAACGAGAAAAAAACTACTCAACACAATGACATCTAGTGGTCGAATATGAAACAAAGTCCCATTAAAGAAATTCAATTCTATTTTAATTTAGACTAGGAAAAACATATACAATTAATGTAAGATGGATTTGATTTACCTATATTTTAACTTTTAGGATTTTACTGCTTATCAGTGTTGTTTTATGAATTACAAATGAAATGTACACTTTAACATGATCTAATTTGTCGTTTTTATCAAAATCATTGGACGAAGTTATTGTACAATAGAGTACCTCTACCAGGTATAGGAAAGTTCAATTCTTTATAAAGGATAAGTACTGGCGAGTTCTTGTGGGCATTTAAAAACAGAAACCTGAAAAATAAAAATGTAATAGATTGGAAATAAATATATGCAAATTCAACAAAAAGTATTATGTTGAGTTTAAAAGGGATTAGTTTAAAAATATCGGCATAGGGAAAGCAATTTTATCAACTAATGGTATTAGTATACGGTATCGGTATGGATGAAAACTGGAGATTTGAAATGTGAGCTAAGCATGGTGACCATGCTGCAATCCCTATAGCACATTATTTTGTTTTTCAAAAAAAAATGGAAATATATTTTTCTGACAATTACTGATACAGTGCAATAAAAGGTATATCCCTTTGGTCAAACCTGAGGTAACGGTCACCGCTTTTTATCTCAGGAGGCCGTCGGCCAGCAAGCGAAAGCCATGCGTTCTATGGTGAAGAGGAGCACAGTTCGGGAGAAGGTCAAGCTTGCACACCAATTCCTCCAAAAGCTCAGATTCCTGGCAGATGAAGTAAGAGTCAAAAAGTTCAACAAATAAATGGGAATTTGTCAATGAAATTTTAATTGATGGTGCAAGACTTTTTTTGGCAGCCTCAACACAGTGTTCCAGATGTTTTCATCTGGATGATCAGCAACGGGAAGCGTATCGCGTATGCTCGCGTTCCTTCCAAAGACATCTTGTATTCAGGCATAGATGAAGAGCGGGGAAAGGACTGCGGAAAAGTCAAAACTATCTTTCTAAGGGTGTGCTACACACACACTCAATTTTTTCTCATTTCAGTCTGATAATGAACTAAAGTATTTTTTTTTCATGAAAGATCCCCGGTAAGCGAGGTTTCGGCCCAGCAGGCTGGACCGTGCAGTCCAAGATCGAGATTTACCTCTGGTTGGGTCTGAACCGCCAACGTAAGGACTACCTGTGCGGACTTCCTAACGGATTTGAAGAGAACCGACTCGCCAAAGGGCCCCTGGCCCCACCTCTCAGCCTCACCTACATGAGTAACACCCACACTTCTGTCATATTTTTTTAATGTTGTAGCCCAAATTACAATTGAATTTTCGTTTTCTGAACTCACTCGGGATGGTGCGGAAGCACAATGCAAAAGCACAGTTTCGTACAATTTTCAAAAAGTATTTTGGAAGGAGAGCGTTCAGTACACTAAAAGTCAGGCAGTGAGGCACAGTAAGAAGGTCCAGTAAGTTCCAGCAGCAAAGTCGACAGCCCAAAAGTGCAACAGGCAGTTCTCGTAATCCGGGAGATCAGGCACTGATTCTGTACACTGAATAAAAAAAGAGCACTGTGATACAGGTACTTGGAACATGATGAGAAAGGCAACGAACTAGCAAGGAACCAAGGGGACATAGTACTGAAAAAGGAAGGAGAAGGAGCCAAGATAGGAGGAAAAACAGCGGGTAAATCAAGACAAGTTATAACAGTTGTGAGGACACAAATAGGAACTGAAAGTGGGTGACCAAATAAGGTTAGGGCAAGCAAGAGCGAAGAGAGAGAGAGGAGAGAGAGACAGAGAAGCTGAACTCACGAGTGCAGGATTGTGATAGTCTGAGAGGAGCTGACAAAATTTGCAGCTACAAAAACTAGCTAGCTAGCTGACTACAATATGTGTGTTCACAGTGAAGCAGATCTTCCAGCTAAGGGTCCACATGTATCAGGCTCGAAGCCTATTTGCCGCTGACAGTACTGGCCTGTCCGATCCCTTTGCCCGGGTCTTCTTTTCCACGCAAACCCAAGTCACAGAGGTAAAAAAAATAAATCGAAATGTACTCACTTAATTAACAAATACCAAGTGCAGATACAACTTTTAATTCCAAAAAAGTCCCCCAAAACTAAGACGAACATGTCCAAATATAGCAAATGTACTCAAATTCTTATTATTTTCAACTTTCAGACAAAACACAAAATGGAATTTATTTAACAAAAATATATTTTTTATCAAATTCTGTCATGAAGCGGAGCGGGAAACAGGACAAAAGGACCCATTCGCGTAGACGTACTCACAATTTATTGGGGGGGGGGGTGAGGAGGGTGCGCACACTCGATCCGGGGATTGATGGTCGTGGAGTGGATTAGAAATCCAAACAAAAGAAAAGTTGTCAAAAACAAACAAACGGATCATACCAAAAACAAAACAGGATCAAATACGGGCAGATTCACAGAACTAGGCATTTAACAGGTTTTAACAGAAGTCTTATAGAAGTCTCACGGAGTTTAACTAGGTTTAACAAACGTTCCAGCAACGTACAGTACAAAGGAGCGCGCTTAAGTACTCCAAGAGCAATCAGTCCAATGCGTCTCAGCCGGTGTCAAAGGGCGCCATGACAACCGTGCAGGGCATGACAAAATTCAACAGCTGTCAACCAGACATGCCTTAATTCTTTATCATAATTGATTAGGATCTCTTAACAACGAGGGGGGTAGGGGCACCATTTCCTGTGGCGTGTCTTGGGCAAGTACAGCCTGGTAGCACCCATCCCTCCCCAGGCCAAAAAGAAAAACAGTATTGATAGCCGCTGGGAGTACTAATACTTGGAAATATTGTCTAATATTGGCCGGATACCAATATGTGGTATTGGTATTCGCCCATCCTTAGTATCAGTACTTGCCTCGATGGTTGACCCCCATATCCTCTTTTAGCCATTTTACAATCTAAATCTATAAAATAATAAATTGGAAAAATAATGCGGATTTCTTTCATTTCATTCAATTGTAAAGAAATCCTGAATAAGTAATATACAAATAAATAGAATATATTAGTTTCTATTGTAATGGTATTTAAAAAAAAAAATCATTTTAAGAGTAAGGGAGCTTTATGCTCGTGCGATAGCTGCATCTGGTATCAGTTTGATGACCACTAAAAAGTTAAATTTCGGTATTGATCACATCAGCATTACACTTTAAGCTAAACACAAATTGAAAAATAAGAACCAAAACAAAATAATGATACTGGCAAAAAAAACGTCCAAAAGTATTTTATTCTGAGATGCCTTTGTACTTAGTTGACTTATTGCATGTTTGGCTCAGGTCCTGCCAGAGACTCTGTGCCCGACCTGGGATCAACTACTCCTCTTCGAGAACGTGGAATTGTTTGGCGAGGCCACCGAGCTGCGTGACGACCCCCCAATTATCGTTATTGAGCTCTACGATCAAGACACGGTGGTGAGACATTCTTCCTTTGTGACTTAAAAAAATGGGAAGGACCCAGAACCCAGATCTTTATTAAGTACACCTGTAACATTGGATAAGTTCAAAAACATGGAAATAAATTGTTTTTATTGTCATTTATAACAACGTAGAGAACATTGTTGGCAACAGGCACTCCAGGATAAACATGTAATAAAATACGCTAAATAAGAAAAAAATAATTTTAGGATGAACAAGCAAGGTAGAATACGAATAAGAATATGAATAAGGCAAAAAATATATTTTTTAAAGATAATACATAAATTCAAAATACACACTTATGAGTTTGGGCACCCTTGACCATTTTCAAGATTTTCGTTTAGAAATCTGTCACCGATGTGTTTCACCTGTGCTCGCTCCTTTGGCGCCAACTGCCTCGGACTCTGATTAGATCCCTGTCCCTATTTAAAGTCACTTTTGTCCACTTTTGGTCAGTCTGTCTCGATCCTTAGTTAACACTAGACAAGCCATTTTCGACCCTGACTCCCACCTGTTTTTTGCTCCTTTCTGTCCCCCGGCTTCGACCCATTTTTGATCCTGACCACGTCCACTCTCCCGTCCTGGCTTTCGACCTCTTTTGTCCCCGGCCACGTCTACTTACTTTCCTGGCTTACGACGCTCTTCCGACCCCGACCACGTTCCTGCTCTTCTGTTTCCTGGCTACCGACCCGTTTTTCTGTTCCCGACACTGTTATATATAATTCCAACAGACACCTCCATCGCTCGCCACGGAAGATCCATATCCATGTCAGAGCGACATGCTTCCCGCGTCCAGCAATCAACGGATCGTGGGCGCAACCCCTTCTCTTTCCTCCAATAAAACTTGTGAGAAACGCAACGCAAGTGGGTCCTGTCTCCGTTCTGGTCCTGACAGAAATCTTTAGTTGTTCAGATCGGCAACTTCAGTCAAATATATCATTCCAGGCCTTTACTAGAATTATGCCTTTCTGCTCCTCTTTCCGCACTATGTCTCTCATAGTGGAAACTGACAGGGTAAATCTCTGAGCTAGCTTTTTGTATCCCCTAACCATAATGTTAAACAATCCGTATTTTCAGGTCATTTGACAGTTAAAACTCTTTTGTTTGCTGTCTGATATATTCAAATCAACGATCCAACAACCAATTATTTATAAATGAAAATCTTGAAAATGATACTATTTATACAACTGTATTTTTGGTATTTATTGCAGTTTTTAATTGGATTTAACAAAATAATCTAATTTTGAAATGTGACATTGTTTTGATCTTACGTTATTGAATTTAAATCAAAATAAAATCCAGAAGAGTAAAATAAAAGGTTTTAATTCAGGAATTAGGTTATTTTATCATTTGCGTAGGTGTACCTAATAACATTTTGTGTCATAAATAAAAAAAGAAGGTTCCAATTTTTGAGTAAAGGATGTAATGAGGACGTAGTCACAATTTGCTCAATGTTGTTTTTTTTTTTTTACATTTGCTTTTCGACAAAAACGCAATTGTTTCGGACGACCCTTTTGGATAAGTAGAGTGTGAGACGTCTGGATGTCGTGAACCTGAAATAAATCTGTAGTTAAATAAAAAGGCATGCAAGAGGAGTAAGAAACACATTAAGTGGCAAAGCTTGTGCCTGTTGCATTCCTTTAAAGGAATTTTGTGTTGGGTTATTTTCCCTTGTTTTTGTTGACCGATGGAAATTCTTCTAACCACTAACTGCAAGAGAGAGGTCATATTGCACATTTAGGATGAACAATGTGTTAACTTTAGTCTGTTTTGCAGTTCACTGGTTCCTTTTTAAGGCTACTCCCCACCTCCCTCTAGTTTTTAATTGTACAGTCTTCCTGGAAATATGTGCACTTTGAGCCATGTTTTCTTAATTTTTTTTTACCAGGTACCAGGATACACCGATGGTTGACCAGGACGTATTTACGTTTATAAGTTATTATTTTCTGTAGGTAGTCCAAATTGGGCACTAATCGTACCAAATTCCCCAGCCTACAAGGAAATCAACCTATTTATTTTGGCGTTTTGTCAGGTGGAGCTTCAAGACTTGTTCGATCCAATTCTCAGTACAGTGATACCTTAGTACTCGACCATGATGTCAGGGATCGATATATAACAAATTGTTCATGTACCAAAAATAATTTTCCAATTCAAAGTAATGGTATTTATTTGTATGTTTTATACGTTGCTACGCATTCCAAATGACGAAAAAACTAACAAGTCAGTGGAAATTTCCCCAAATCCCAGCTTCACACCAATCCTTTGTCCAGAATGAATCCTGTAGATGGGTTGTTAAGCCTCAAGGCCTCCCCCTGACAGTAAATCAGAACACCAATTGGAACAATGTAGAGATTGTGTAACAACTTGATGAATGGGTATTGAGTCGTCAAGTGGCTTCAACAAGAGGTAAATAAGTGTATCCATTCCAATATGTGGATAAACATAGGGTGCATTAATTACCACTAAATTATCACTTTGATTAAAACAAAGATGTGATAATTAAAGGAATGAAAATGATATGATAAAAAAAATAAAACAACGCTAAACCATTTAATCTACCTTTGAGGAGCAGTTTGATGGCAGAACCGCTTAGACCACCCTCGTAATTCCTTCATCAAATCGATCGTTTCCCCATTGTTATCCTCCTTTCCATTCCCTTATCACTAACTTTCGCGGGATCGCTAATTATCAACAAAAAAGGAAATAAAACAGTAAATCACAATAAATTCTCAAGACATGTTGTCGGATTGACAAGCTCTATCAAGATGATGCCACTCGACCAAGCATTTGGTCACGCATTCGGCTGTGTTTGGGTGTGTTTCGGTTTGTCGGGTTTGATTTGTCATTCAAATGAAGCAAAAATTATTTAAATTTTTGGTTGAAAACAGATTCGTCCAAATACAGAATAATTTGAGTACTGAGGTATCACTATACTATTATTGACACCAATAGATTCCATTCAATCAGTGTATGATTCTTTAACTTCTTAGAACCGGACTAAGAAGTAAGAAAGAGGGATCAGATCAGTGTCAGATCTTGGCTCATTATTGACAACAGCATACTTCGATAAAAAATGGATTGGATTGGAAACTAGTAGATCTTAATAGGGACATATCATTGAATTTTGGAGTCGTTCATTGGTTCTTGCAGGGTAAAGCAGACTTCATGGGAAGAACTTTTGCCAAGCCTGTGGTCAAGATGGCTGAGGAGCACTACGGCCCACCCCGTTTTCCCCCTCAGCTGGAATACTACCAGATTTATCGAGGGAATGGCATGGCTGGAGAAATGCTTGCCGCATTTGAACTGCTACAGGTCAGACAGGAACTGAGATTGACCCCAAACTCTGCTGTCATTTATGGGATTGGATTTCCTATAAAGCAGGGATGTAGGATAGTAATTTTTGAAGGGTTATTGATTGTTTTTTTCTATCTATTGTGGTCAGATTGGCCCTAATGGCAAAGCTGACCTCCCACCAATCGAAGGTCCTGCAGATATGGACCGAGGCCCCCTTCTTCCAGTTCCAATGGGTATCAGACCTGTTCTCAGCAAGTACAGAATTGAGGTAACAATCTGATGCGATGTTGAAAGCATTTTTTAAATATCTAAACTTATTCAATACAATTTACGTTAATAGCTATTAGTGCCATTGAATGAATAATTACCGATGAGTTAATAAAGTATCCCCTTCCTTTTTTTGCTCTGAGCTGTAGGCTTTGGTCCCTATCATTACGTTTTTGAAGTGACAATTCTTCCCTGTGATGCTCTAGGTCTTATTCTGGGGCTTGAGGGACCTGAAGAGGGTCAACCTGGCTCAGGTGGACCGCCCTCGAGTGGACGTGGAATGCGCCGGAAAGGGTGTCCAGTCGGCCCTCATTCCAAACTACAAGAAGAACCCCAACTTCAGCACACTCGTCAAGTGCTTCGAAGTCGTACGTGTTACAAGGAATTGTCATTAAACATTTTAGTCAGTAAAAGAGGTTGTTGTTTCTAAAAGGTGACCAATTGTTTCAGAGCTGTGGTAATAACATGATGACTTCTGATTTTAGAATCGCATAGCCAACTGTTGGCTAATTAGTGAAGAAAAAGCTTTAAGAAAGTTGGTGAACCCTGTTTTAGAGCTTTTTTGAATAGTTATACTGTGCCACAACATGATTCAAAGATAAATATTACATTTACATGAATGGTATTTCATTAGAATTATCATGAGTTATGAATTAATTATTAAAAACGTACATTACGTTGCAATCACCATTGGAAATTACACTCCAGAATAAACATGTAATGATAGAAAAAAAATTGATTTTATTCTTAAACAAAAAAGGTCATAAATCTGCAAGTCACATTATTCAAGTAATTTTAAAGTATTTCGAGGGTTTCGTTTTTTTGGGTGTATATTTGTATTTATATATATATATATATATATATATATATATATATATATATATATATATTTCTTTTTGTATGGATGTATTGTATGAACATTTATTATTCTTTTCTCATCTCATCTCATTAGCCGTACCGCTTATCCTCATTAGGGTCGCGGGGGGCTGGAGCCCATCCCAGCCATTTCCAGGCAGTGGGCAGGGGACACCCTGAACTGGTTGCCAGCCAATCGCAGGGCACACAGGGACAGACAACTCATTCGCTCATTCACACCTAGGGACAATTTGGACCGGCCAATTCACCTGAAATGCATGTTTTTGGAATGTGGGAGGAAACCGGAGTGCCCGGAGGAAATCCACGCAAGCACGGGGAGAACATACAAACTCCGCACAGGAAGTCTGGAGCTGGATTTGAACCCACGACAGGTTCCCATGACATGAACTGTGCCGCACAAGCGCTAACCACTGCGCTACCGTGCTGCCTTATTCTTTTCTATTAATAGTATTTTTTCTTCTCTGTTGTTCCTTCTGTTATTTATGAGTGTGTCAAGTGTATATATTTTGTGTTGATGTAAGATGGTGGAATCAAACCTCTGTCAAAATTGATGTGAGAAATAAAAAGTTTAAAAAAAAAAAAGGGGGGGGGGGGGGGGGCAATGGAAAAAAAGAAAAAAAAACACAAACATTTTTGGACCATGGACAACCCAAATGCCCAAACAAGTTAGGCACCTCGGCACCTAAGTTCTCACAATTTCTCAATCTATCCAATCTTGTCACTCCTTACATACTCCTCAAACACTTCATCTCAAAAACATTCAATTTCCTTCTCAAATCTGCATTCAGGCTCCAAGTCTCTGCACCATACAACACAGTCGGCAGAATCACACTCTCATACAGTCCCCTCTTAACATCCATACTCATACTCAGGTTGCTCATCACTCTCCTCAGAGCACCCAAAACCTTGCTTCCTTGATTCACTCTGTGCAATACCTCGCACTCAATTCCACCGACTGCAGCCACATCAACACCCAAGTACCTAAAGCTTTCAACTTCTTCCAGCACCTGTCCACTCAACCTTTTTTCTAACGCCATGCCCATTCCATCACGTGAACACTTCATCACCTTACTCTTCCCAACATTCACACATTATTTACGCATAAATATAAATCAACTTCTATTGTATACATAGAATTCTGAACAATGAAATTACATTTTCTGCAAATGAAGTCGATATAATAATGGAAAAGTCACACTTCAAGCCACACACCAATATGTAAGCAAGTAAGTTATAGAAGGCATTGTGATTCCCTTTTTGTACTTTGCAGGATTTGCCGGAAAACGAGCTGCTCCACCCGCCTCTTAATATCCGCGTGGTGGACTGCAGGGCATTTGGCCGCTATACTTTGGTTGGATCTAATGCAGTCACCAGCCTTAGGAAATTCATCTACAGGCCCTCAGACAAGCAGGCCAACAACTGGTCCACCACAGGTAAGATGGGAATCAGTGGGTTCAGGAATCTAATTTCCAGAATTACTCCAGTAATTACAGTTTTTATTTTGTCACAGTTAAGACGTTTTCATAGAAATCCTGCTATAAATACAGTCCGAAATATGTAGAACTATCTTTCCCTGTTAGAGGAAATCATCGTGGTCAACATGGAAATAGAGCCCTCTTATAAGAAAATGGACACAGTGGTCAAATTAGATTCAGTAAGTTTGACATAGCTTATAATAATCTGTGATTAATTGAAATGTTATGTAATAATGTCCTGTGTTATTCTCTGTAGTACTCTGATACTGTGGTGAAAGTTGAGGTAAGTCAAGTGGTGCGGTTTTTACTTTAAATATGCAACTGCATGAACATAAAATACATTGGGTGATACACTAATGTAAGGATGTCTGGCTCTGAGGTTGGATACAGACCTTTCGTTTTCAGGCGGGCCTGATCAATAAAACAATGTCAAATCCAAATGTTTAGCTTTGTTTTACAGTATTATTCTTTATCATTTAGCCTACATTAATAGTTTACCCTTCATATTATAGTCACGGATGACAAGGAATCTTTTCTAAACACAAAACATTTATTCACAAATAATGGGGGGAAAAGATTTTCATGTTTGGCATTGAATGGGTTAACTTGTTTATTTCTACAGTTAAGTGAATGCAGTTTTGCACCTGGACCAACTCACAATGCTATACAAACTCAACACTGCCCTCTAGTGACCAAAGAGAGAATTGTGTTTTCATTTATTTAAAAAAAAAAAATCATAACTTTTGATACAAAATACCCTTTCAGACCAGAAATTAAATTTTGATGCGATTTTTGATTTTAAAAGAGAAGTTCATTTTTGTGCTAGTTTTTTTTTGTGAGTACTTATTCATAGTGATCAGTATTTCCCATATCATTTTGTGAGACCTTGGTGGGTGGACAGTCTAGGGCAGGGGCCCCTAACAGGCGGCCCAGGGGCCAATTGGGCGCGCAGGGAATCGTTTGACGCCCCCGCTGTAATATGCAAGTCTAAAGGGACAGTTATATTATTTAGGACCTCCTAGTGGTGGAAAAACATAATTTGTTAAAGGAAACAATATTGATTTAAAAAACAAACCAAAATACATGAGAAATTTGCATTTATTTTACAAAACATTAGCTAATTGTCAGCCATCTTACTGCTAAGGGTAACTAAAAACTCAAAAAGGCTAGGCAAGAAAACGGGAGGTAAAACTTTGGTCACTTTGAGTCTCCATACTTTGTATTGTTTTTTTTTCTAAGGGGTTATTACACAATACAGCAACATCTGCTAGTCAAATACTATACATTGTCCCTTTAATGAAAGTAAAGCCAATGTAAGTTACGGATTTGTTTCTACTTTTTCACTTTAATTTATTCATAGTTTTTCATTAATTCTTAATGTTTTTTTATATCTTATTTTGTGTAGCAAATTAGAAAAAAATATATTTGAGAACAGTGGAATGTTTTTAATCAGACGTTTCCTTGTGGAAAACCTGATTTCTCCAAGTTTCACCTGGGCCCTTGCTCCTGAGAAGTGCTTGAAATTAAATGGACAGAACTATTTCAAGGCAGTGGTGATTGAGCCAACCATCGCCAACCCCCCAGCACACCCCCCCCCCCCCCACCCACACCAAAAAACAAGTTGGTTACGCCCATGGGTAAAAGTTGACTGTAGATTAAAAAATAACGCCATGGGGAATGCATCATTCAACTACTCCCCCCCACCACTCCATGGAACGCAGCGGCGAGACATAACCTTGTGTACTGTATCATCCAAATAATACATACAATTTTTAATTAACGCTTTAACCAATTGACCCAAATAGCGAGTGAGAGGACGAAAAAAGCCAGAAATCAAAAACACCAGCGCTTGTCCTCTATTGTATAGCGCCTTTCTAGGTGGCCAAACACACCATCAATCAAATAACAAACTATGCATCTTTAAAAAAAATGCAGTGTTTTATTACGTCACATCACGATAATCAATTTCGTTTAATCTTGCAGCCCTACTAGGGACTTGCTTCTTTTCTAGACGAACACAGAAATTTATGCAGGCCGGATTAAATCATCAAACGGGCCTGCACTAATGCATTTTCTGCATAAAAGGATGACGACAAGGATGCAAAAGGGGGCAAAAAGAAAAGGAAGAAGGGAGACGAGTTAGAAGATGACGGCCTGGATGAGAGCATGCTCGACTGGTGGTCCAAATATTTTGCCTCCATTGACACTCTGACTGAGGTATAGTTTTCAAAATGTTGCATGGATTATACAGTGCACTGTCTGGTTTTAATTATTTCTATTTAGGCCCTGAAGGGTCAAGAGGGAGCGCTGTCAGATTCAGAGGAAAAAGAAGATGCTGACCTGGCAGATGGAGGTAGAAAAACTCAAAATTTAAGGAAACTTTCACAAACAAAATGTGAAGTATAAAAATATTATGATTATTGCCTACGAGAGTTAATTTACAATGTAAAAATGTTTTAGCGTTTTATATGTCTTCTCCCTTTTCTATGAAAAACGATTCCTTCTTTGTGAGGGCATTCCCATTGTTTTCAATTATTGATTCTAATTCAAATATTTATAAGAATAAGTCAGCTACTTTTTACATATGTTTAAAGCATGTAAAAAGTAACAGTTTTAGTTACTCCTAGGTGCAATATTCACAAAATCCAAATTTTCATGTTAAAGAATGCATGACGATAGAGAAGAAAGTAACAATTAAAGCCATCACAAAAGTCTTGATCTTACAGAAGTAAAAATTCTTTAAAAAAAGAGTAAATATCCCTAAAACAAAGTGTAAAAATTACAATACTCAAATGAGAATATTATGACAATAAAGTTGTATTCATGTAAATATTCTGAAAAAAATTAAAACAATTGTTGAAAATGTATAGGATAAAAATGACATAGAGTAAATACATTTTCATTAAGTTGCTGTGAAAAACGTCCAAAATTTATATGATGAACTAAACTGGAAATTATGGTAGTCACATACAAAAATAATGCAGATTTTTAAGTGTTTTTTATGGGGGGAATTTGACGATAAATTAATCGTAATTTTTGCGAAAGGTCGGACTTCATGGTGCAATCAAATTGCCTTGGCTAATGTTGTGTCACTGATTTTATCCTTGTTACAGTAGCAAGCTTTTCCTGGACTCCCACAATGCATCAGTGTGTAAAGACGTGGACATGAATCTGAAAATCACACATGTGGGCCAACTGTTGTTGGCGTCCTTAACGCGCAACCATATGCCACCATGAAAGTTGTCCTTTAATATAATTGTGGCATCCTTCTTTTTCGGACATACTGTAATCCCTCATTTATTGCGTTAAAAGGGGACAAGAACTCCCCGCAATATCCACAATGAACTCCCCTTATTTTCAACATACGCTTTGCCGGCCCACGCTTGCAGCAATAGTTTACTGGGGATAATGATCATGGCTGCAAGCATGCTGTTCATTTTAGATGGGAAGAATAGGAAATAAATGCCACACATGACAGGAATTTGCTATTTCGGCCCTTGTATAATAGTCGACTGGGGATAAAGATCACGGCCAAAACACTGCAGTTTTTTTTAGAAAAATTAGTTAAAATAGAATTGAAAATAGTTAATTGTTTTGCATTTGATCATTTATCACTGAAGAGTTAATCTTCTTAATCTTTATTCTATTGTTTTGTATTTATTAGGGATTTTGTGGTATTGTTCGACTTGAAATTAGATCAGTGTGTAAAAAGCTAAAATCTGTGAATATTTTAATTTATATTTCATGTGTTTTTGCAGGTTTTCCCTGTGAAACACAAGATATCACTAAATACTAAATAATTTGGTGGATAATGTTTTATTAACATTAATAATATGTCATAAAAGATAAAACAAAAAATGTGAAAATCTATTCGGAGCCAATAGAGCTGGCTCTTATCAGCTAATTGTGTGGTCAATAGAGCCAGAATGCCAAAAAACATAGCAATGGCAACAATTTAAAGTATTTTCAAGCACTTCACCCAAAATTCAAGCATTTTCCTGACTTTGAAAAGACAACATAAAAATTCAAGTAATTTTAAGGATTTTACGCACTCCTACGAACCCTGATTTTAGGCAGGCCAGAATAGCATGCTTCAGTGGCCCCCAAAAATGCGCCCCGCTCTCAGCAATAGTCACTGGGGATAATGGATCATGGCCACAACCGTGCATTTCATTGCCAGAACAGCAAACCTCTAGAAAAACTGGCTTCTGCCATCCCCACTTACAGCAATAACGCATTAGGGATAATAGATCGCAGTCACATGTGTGCAGTTCACTCATTGGTTGATTGAACGACAACAAAAGTCAATAGGCCCTTCAAAAAAATCACTTGCAGCAATATGCAATCTGGGATAATGCATCACAGTATATCTTTCTTCCCAAGATGCACTGAGGCCACGCAATACTAAGTACTAGGTAGTAGGGGATTACAGTACCTCTAAAATATGACACAAAAATAGTTTCAGGGATACAAAAAAGAGGCCACTCTTTGTAGTTTGCAAGTTTATGATGCAAGTGGTACATTTTAATGTACAGTTTTTGTTTTTGATTTTGACAAATTGTATTATGCAAATGCACTAGTCACTGGTTAACTCACCTTGACAACTTTCATGTTGGAATTCATGTCTTGTGCTGTGTTCCTTTTCACTTCCACCCCGATGCACCGCTTTCCTTTTGCCTCTTCATGGCTAACTCAGAGATCAAACCTGATGACTCTCCTGTAAAAGGCAGCAAGAGGGGCAAAAGCAAGAAGGATAAGAAAAAGCTGATCGTCGACCCCGCAGAGAACAAAAAGCCAAAACTGGATGAGCTCAAAGTGAGGCCTCTCAATGCCCCACTGAATGCACCCCCGATTTAACCATACACATTTTTTTTTTTAATTATTTCAAAAGGTGTATCCCAAAGAACTTGAGAGTGACTTTGACAACTTTGAGGACTGGCTGCACAGTTTTAACTTGTTCAGGGGGAAAGGCGGCGACGATGATGACCAGAATTGCTCCGATGAAGACAGAATTGTGGGAAAATTCAAAGTAAGTATCTTCTTATAAGATTAGAAACTGATTTTTATATGTTTTTGATTGGCACCGAAGACAACTCACCCCCAGAAAAACAAGAAAATCATTAAATGTACCAAGAATAAAAGATTCAATTAACCTAAAAACCATCCAGTTTGTAAGAAGAATCAAAAATATCTGAATAATTAGTGTCAGTTAGTTACGGGTACTATTATATACTATATACTAATCATTACTCTTATTTTTCTAATTTTTTGAAGGGATCCCTTTGCATGTACAAAGTGTCTGACGAGCTGCCCAGAGAATTTGACTCCAACATGGGAATGTTCCAGAATATTCCGCATAATGATCCCATCAACGTTTTGGTGCGGGTTTACATTATCAGGGTAAGTCAGCGTTTAACGGATTAATGGTCAGCAACATTTTCCAGGGTAGCATTGTGAAGTCTTTCACCTAAAATACTACTACTTTGTCCCGCAGGTCATATCTAATACCAAAAAGTTAGCTGGTTTATTCAGAAGTTACAAATACACTATTCCACAAGGATGGGATTTGAATCCATGTGTGCAGAGCACAATAGATTAGCAGTCCATCGCCTGCTAACCACTTGGCTACCTTGTTTTATATGCACAGGTTTATGTGTAAAAAAAGTCTGATTCGCCTAAATCTGTTCCCTAGGAGGATGGTGTTCAAATTAATGAGTGCAGAGCACAATAAAATTGCAGTTAGCAGCCTTTCCCACTTGGCTATCTTGTTTTACTTGCTATAACTTTATCTTTTGGCGCAGCAGTCTTACCTAACCGGTAAAACCCTGAGAACAACCTGGGTGATAAGAATGGGATTCGAAGGGATGGGTGCAGCGCACATGGATTAGCAGTCCAACACATTAACCTATTGGCTTCCTTGTCTCACGTAATGTTAGGTTGTACCAAAACCAGTTTTCTTTAACCAGTTTACAACAACGTAAACTCAATACAAAGTGCAGCTCTATCTGGGTTTATCTCTCACAAACATCCAATTTTATTCTTAAGTGCTTCGTTTATTGAGAATTCTACCTTGTTGGATGGCAGGCGACAGATCTTCACCCAGCTGACATCAACGGCAAAGCTGATCCGTACATCGCCATCAAACTGGGGAAGAATGAAGTAAAGGATAAGGAGAACTACATCTCCAAGCAGCTCAATCCATTATTTGGAAAGTAAGGTCATAATCTACACAATTTGGAAAACTTATTTCTTGTCTCACTTACACCCTCATCCTCAGATCGTTTGACATAGAGGCCACGTTCCCCATGGACTCCACGCTTACCGTGTCCATCTACGACTGGGACTTGGTGGGCACTGACGACCTGATTGGTGAGACTAAGCTGGACCTGGAGAACCGCTTTTACAGCAAGCACCGAGCCACCTGCGGCATCACTGCCAGCTATGCTATGCAAGTGACAGAAAATATTTGCAGTTCCTCTAGGGTCACTAGACTTTTCAATTTAGAAATCATATAATTGAAAGTATTCTTTCCTTTGTGTAGCCATGGTTACAACATCTGGAGGGACCCTATGAAACCCACCCAGATTTTGGCCAAGCTGTGCAAGGATGGCAAACTGGATGGTCCTCATTACGGTCCGGGCGGCCGAGTTAAAGTGGAGAACCGTGTCTTCATGGCTCCCACTGAGATTGAGGATGAAAATGGTACCACTTTGTGTTTGTCCTGTGCTTGTTGGTGTAGAGATGGCTAAAAAACATGGTCATTTTGCTCAGGTTTGAAGAAACAGACGAATGAGCACCTTGCGCTGACTGTGCTCAAACACTGGGAGGAAATCCCACGGGTTGGTTGCAAATTGGTTCCGGAGCACGTAGAAACGAGACCGCTCCTGCACCCAGACAAACCGGGAATTGAACAAGTAAACAATCACCATCACAGACATTTCTCTTTGCTTTCGATGATACATTTTTTCATCAATTTGATTCCACAGGGCAGAATTGAGATGTGGGTAGACATGTTCCCCAAGGACATGACAGCACCTGGTCCTGCCCTGGACATTTCACCCAGGAAACCCAAAAAGTATAATCCTTTTTTAATGTTCATCTTACTGAACAAGAAGTGATACATTTAAATTTTAACTGATTTTAGGCATTAATTGAACTCACTTTCATTCTAATTCAGGTTTGAGCTGCGGGTCATTATTTGGAACACCGATGAAGTGGTTTTGGAGGATGATGACATCTTTACTGGAGAGAAATCTAGCGACATATTTGTCAGAGGGTATAACTACGAGCTTTCTCCTAACAATATGTTTGTTTGGTGTTTAGAGGACAGAGACAGTACTATTATATGTCTTTGTCCAGTTGGCTCAAGGGGCAGCAAGAGGACAAGCAGGACACGGATGTCCATTACCATTCCATCACTGGCGAGGGTAACTTCAACTGGCGCTTCATCTACCCTTTTGACTATCTAATGGCCGAGGAGAAGATTGTCATCTCCAAGAAGGAGTCTATGTTTGCCTGGGACGAGACAGAGTACAAGATACCGGCTCGCCTCAACCTGCAAGTGTGGGATGCAGACCACTTTTCAGCTGATGACTTTTTAGGTAATCTTAAACCCGTCTTCTTATTCAACAACCCTAGAATTATTTAAATGTTTCCAAACTTTTTAATATATATCGGAATCAAGAGCCTTTCTTCATCCCAACTTCAGACGTTTACCATATTGCGTTCTCTAGCTACAAGTTCACATTATATTCACAGGAGCAATCGAATTGGACCTGAACCGTTTCCCACGTGGCGCAAAATCGGCCAAGCAATGCACGATTGAGATGGTCACGAATGAGTCTGAAATGCCGACCGTGTCAATCTTCAAGCAGAAACGGATCAAAGGATGGTGGCCCTTTGTTGCTCGCAATGAAGAGGACGAATTTGAACTCACAGTAAGTTGAAAGTTATACTATTAGCATGAAATAATCCAAATCTGAGGGGTTTTTAGAGATGTACTTGAGGTATTGACCTGATTCAACTGGACTTGCAAAGTCTGCTTTCTTTGTCAAAATTTTAAATTACTGCATTCAGAAAATCCTCTGGGTCAAGTAATAGAACCAAATTATCTGATCGTACATTACTTCCTTTTGATTAATTTTAGGTATTCATTCATTTGATTTTGCTTTGTATTTAATGGCTCACCTGACTCACTGTCAGTGAACTACATAATCTGGGTATTATCAATTATAAACTTCTGAGTACACTGTGTTTTTACATTGATTTCACTAATGGAAGTCAGAGTACCTCAATTCAATAGAACGAGCTGAGTTTGCACTTTTTTCACTTGAGTTATGCACCTGATTCAACCAAATTATCAGAATTAAGGATGTCCTGAGTCAAATCATCCAACCTTACAATTTTTATGGTAAGTCTATGGTTGAGCTATCCATCCATCCATGTTTTAGCTCACTTTCAGGATTCATCAGAGTTTCCTTTCTTGTTTCTCCTTTGATAAAATAATCTAAGTTTGTGTTTGTCAATTCAGGGCAAAGTGGAAGCAGAGCTCCATCTTCTGACCGGTGAAGAGGCAGAGAAATGCCCAGCCGGCGAAGGGCGAAACGAGCCTGAACCTCTGGAGAAGCCTAAGTATGATGAACTTCTCTTTTCCTTGACCAAACAACCAAATATGATAATTTATTTTTAAAAACAGACAACCAAAATGTATGCAATCAAGAAACAACAAGTTGGTGTGAAATGAGTGATTGGCAATAAGAAATACATAATTTAAAAAAATGTGTGCAGAACATTAGTTTTTTTTAGTCCATCACCTTTTAACAATTAGCTACGTTGTTTTGCATGAAGTACTCTGAACTAATTGACCACGTTGCCTTGCATGTAATAACCCTATCTTTTAACTAAATCAGTTTTATTCAATCAATTTACGCTTGAAAAAAGCCATACGGGTCTCCTTCACAATACATGATGCACAGATGGGATTTGAACTCAGAGGTGAATTTCACAATTTATTAGCAGTCCATCACTTTAACCTTTATGCTACCTTATCTTTAGAATATCAGATTTTATCTGTTACAAAAAAAAGTTTTTTTTCACATTTTTTTTCTAAAAATCCATAAAAATGTACAGTATTGGATTAGCAGTACAATGCTGTTACTAATTCAGTACCGTATCCTGCCTTCATTATCTTACATGTTATCTAAACTTTATTTAATAGGTTTACGCCATTAAAGCAAATTTATTTAACGAGTTTATTCCAGTGGAAAGCCTTACGATTGTACTGTATTAGAAGTGCATCGTCTTTATTACTTGATTACCTTGTCCTGCATTTTATTACAAAACTAGTTTAAGCCAATACAGCCATAAGGGTCTGTTGTATGATAAACTATGACAAGAATGGGATTCAAGCCCATGGGTAAAGAAGACAATGGATTAGTAGTGCATCCCCTTAAACACTTGACTACAGTATACTGTACCTTGTTTTCCATATGTTGATCTGATATATTACTAAAAATCTGTTTTGTTAAACAAGTGTACTCAGAGGAAAGCCATTAGACTGTACTGAATGGGATTAGCAGCTACCTGCCTCTTTCGTTCTAACGAATTAACCTGGCTGTCACATCCTGCAGCTAAAGAGCCTCATGTGGCTCTTTAGTGCTACTCTTGTGGCTCCCCGAGACTTATTCAGACTTATTCTCTCTCTCTCTCTCTGTCATTATGTCTATCTCTCTGTCTCTGTCATTGTGTCTGTCTCTCTGTCTCTGTCATTATGTCCGTCTGTCTCTCTCTCTCTCTCTCTCTCTCTCTCTCTCTCTGTCATGTCTGTCTCTCTCTGTCATTGTGTATGTCTCTCTGTCTATCTATATACATACAAAAGAAACTAAATATGAATCAAATTATGACTCACAACACGTGGTAAGCTTTCTCTCCTGGCTTTGATCTCTTTGATCTCCGGCAAAACTAACATAAAATGCGACAGAAACAAAATGAAAATAAATCCAAACAGCTTGGCACAGGGATGTGATTGAGGTGAGGAGAAAAAGTCTGAAACCTAGCCGGGGGTTTGGGGGCCCAGGGCAGAGCCCAGTGGGGGGGCGATGCCCCCCCAAAGCTCCTGGGTTTTAAGCAATTTACTTGTCCAAAACCATGCTTGAATTAATAATTTAACATATTTAGAAGATTTAAATAACAAAATAATTTGCCCACATACCTGATTTTTTTTTGTAAATACTGCAAGGTCAGTTCAAATGCAGTTCAGACCCTGCAGCTTGTGCAACGATGTGGCCAATTTATGCAATTTTTCTAACGGCCACCAGGGTGCGCCAGAGCAATAAAGGAAAGAGTGAGACAGTCTGATTTGTTTGCTACGCAAATGAAAAAGTCGGAATTCCGACTATAGTCGGAAAAATCCCATCCCTGTTGGCAACATCATTTTTGCCGTTCAATGTATTCCGTTACTCCCCAAGCCTGCACAAAATTTTGTCATTTTACTCATATTTATTTTCTTTTGCCTTTTATTAGCATATTTGGTATTGGAGTAATCCAAAAGTAATTGAAAGTAATCCAGTTAAAGTAACCCTACCCAACCCTGTATATATATATATATTTAGAGAGAGAGAGAGAGAGAGAGAGAGAGAGAGAGAGAGAGAGAGATTTAGTTAAGTAATAAAACAAACTAAATCACCAACTAGACATATATATTTGGTTGCAGATGAGTAAAATTGATAGGATGTAACCACTAAATATGTATTTATTGTGCATCCAACGACAACGTTAGCATCTTCTTAAAAGTTAATCATTGCTATTAGCATTAGCCCTATTGATTTTTTTTTAAGTTTGGCA
Organism: Urocampus carinirostris; assembly: GCF_059441175.1. Classification (NCBI taxonomy): domain Eukaryota; kingdom Metazoa; phylum Chordata; class Actinopteri; order Syngnathiformes; family Syngnathidae; genus Urocampus; species Urocampus carinirostris. Next base: position 25,617,799 of record NC_142363.1, on the reverse strand, counting down.
CACAAACTAACTCAAACAACCATCTACACATATATATTTGGCTGTGTGTGTAACTAATTCAATATAACGACTATATACGTATTCATTATGCATTAAAAAGCAACATTTGCCAATTTCAATCTTAAAAAGTTAGCAATCGTGATTAGCATGAGCGCGCTAGCGTTTACCAGTTAACACCCTTTGGTTCTGAAATATATAAAAGTAGATACGTATTTCAAAATGCATTGTCTATGAATGATTTATCACAATATCCGGAATAAAAAATTGTGCGTTTAAATTACTTACAGAAGTATAAATGGAAGAAGGTGGAAACTTTCTTTTAGGGTAGCATCGAAGCTAACAATTGCAACTACATTGTTAAATCAACTAATCTAGATTGTGTAACTTTTACGCCTTCAAGTTGAGTTTGTATTCTAACCCAGGATATTCTTGTGCCCCCAGCCGTCCAGACATTGCCCTTCTGTGGTTCTTGATCCCCCTAAAGGCAGCCAAGCACTTAATTTGTGACCAATACCGCTGGCTCACCATCAAGATTGTCTGCGCCCTGCTGGTTTTGGCCATATTAGCGCTCTTTCTCTACAACATGCCCGGGTACATGGTGAAAAAAATGTTAGGAGCATGATTATATCAATTGTTGTTTTTTTAATGTTTTTCTCTGAGCAAAAAGTGCATATCATTTATGAAATGATTAGTTTTAGACATTTTGATGAGATTTGTATTGCTTTGAAATTTGATGTTTTGGCATGTTTTGCACCTTTCAATTATTAGGTTTTGGTTATTTTCTCTCCTCTGTTATGTAGTTTCAATGGGCCAGAACAAAGTGGGACTGCACACATTCTGTATATTTAAAATTTGTGAATAAAATAACTTAAGCAGTTTAAAAGTGTTGTTGCATTTGATTGAAAAACAGCGAATCCGAATTTATTATCTGGGTTACATTCCAAAAGGAAGCCGAAATCCGTGAGGTAGAAACCGTTTGTTTTTACAATTGTTATACAATCGAATTCTACTATACATTGAAACCAAAAACAAACTCTTTTTATAGGCTCAAACATTTGTTCAACAAATGAAAATACTGTAATAACGTTTTCCTGTTTTTTCCCTTTTTTATAAATAATTATTGTTCTGTCAACACAAAAGTCAATATGAAGAAAAATTAGAGACAGATTAGCCAAGAATAAGTCTTTGCGCCCCTGCTGACAAGTAGGGAATAAAACTCCTGACTCCAAAAGGTAGAGGTCCCTTGATATCTAAAAAATGTTAAAGGACGTCTGACAAAACGCACTAAGATTATTATATACTATTTGTTCCCCAGGAATCTTTGGGCCAAGGCACAATGTAACCTTTTCTGAGACGTGATTGCCTGTTGGTTCTGGCATCAATTTGACTAACGATCAGATCTCCTTTCACCCTGTCTAGCTGAGTCGTGGAAGCCTACTTTCATCTTCAGCCTGCTTGTCCGATTTCCCTCCGGTTAACATCTTACCATCTTTGGTCGTGCATCAGAATACATAACTGAATAAATTATTTTTTAAATGTCACAAAAAAATACACTAACGTTTGATTTCACAACTGTTTATTTTCTGAAAACTCAAATAGGCGTCCAGTTGATGATTTTTTTATGCTGTGGAACAATGTCACCTCTGTAGCGATTTGCAAAAAAATACAAAGACAAAACACACAAGTCAACCAGATAACTTGCTGTGCTTGGCTCTGATCGATTTTGAAAAAGTACAGAGGTACTTCTTTAAAAAACTGTAAACTGCTCAAAAATAAGAGACCATGGTTCACAAGTCCATTAAAAAGATAATGTCCAAGCAGAGACTGAAAGAGAAGCAGATTGTGAAGGCAGGCAACGAAAAAGTAGTAAAATTGCGTTCATTTCTCTAACCCTTTCTCACCCCAACTTCACTGCATTTTCTTTTAGCAACTTATTTTTGTGTCATCTTTTAAATCACTGGTTGTGATTTTGGTAACCAAAATAAGGCAACCCTCTTAACCGGTTAAAAAAGAGATACAAATAAATTGTTGCATTTAACAGCGGGACATCAGACAGAATATCCACATGAAGTACTTTTTTCTTTTTTTTTTTAACAAAATATCACTCATTCACAGTCAATGTATAACATTCTCATGCTCAGATATGTGGCTGGTCAACGATAATCAATAAAAGCGCCACGAACACGTCCTTCAAAGTATGTCTTCCTCCCCGTTCTACTTGCTATAAACCCGCTCGAGCGGAAACCAAAAAGCTTTGCCTCAGAATTTCAGATACAGTAGGTTTCTGCTACAGAAGATCGATCAAAAACTATAAGTTAAATAAATAACACACTTCTATTTGAAAGTCACATCAGTCTTTTTTTTGTTCTTCTTGAGTTGAAAAAGTGCTGCGAGCACCCACGGCAAAATAAATTAAGTCCATATTCAGCGAAAAATACTGTCAGTATTCACACACACCCCCGTCTTCTGGGCTCGTTGTAGAGGCTGCCGGTAGCTGTGGGCTACGAGAAAAAAGTGACATGAGGAAGGGGAATGGCATTTTTGCAAAAGTGGGGAAGGCGGTGAATGATTTTAGTAGGTAAGCGCGTGCACAAGAAATAGAAATCAATTTCAAAAAGGGAAAAAGAAAAGGGGTGCAGGGAAGCAGTGTTCAGTATTCATCTTGATCCAAATGAGCTTGTTTATCTAATTCTTCGTCTTCTGGTGGTGCAAATCCCTCCTAGGACACAAAACAAGAACAATAAAAACAGTACTTTCACAGAAAAGAGTGAGATATCTTTCATATAATTTTGGATTTTCAAATTCCCAAGATATTCTTTGGCAATGTTACTTTCTAGACTGCATGTTGTACTTTAGTTTGAATTTTCTTCTACGCTAAAAACAAAATTGGTCTTGTACGCCCACAACTAGTTTTCTTCTTCTACGTGGAAAACGAAAATCCTCATCTTGTTACTAAATTAAAGCATTGTTTTGCGATTTCAAATATAGAATTATTATAATTTCACAGAAACATGATCCCTCCTTGATTTTCTTCTGTATTTAATATTTCAGTCTTTTTCTACGCCCCAAAACTTGTTTCTGCTTCTATGCTGAAAATAAGCAACATATTCTTTGCCCAAACTAGCTTTGTCTTCTTCTACTCCCAAAAACTGTTTTCTTACTCTATGCTCAAAACTCGCGTGTCTTCTTCAAAGTCATCTAGCGCCCACTTCTCGTGTGCAAAATGCTAGGGTTGTTTCGGTGGTTGAAGATGTAATATTTCACGGACACAAAATCACATTACGTGCTAACTAATGCAATTAGCACCCCGATAATATATGGCACCTTCTTCCAAGTCGGAAAGGAAAGTCTTTTTTCTACACCTTAGAATAACTCGTTTTCTATGCTGAAAAGAGGCTTGATCTTCTTTTCTGGAAACCGGCCTTGTCTTCTTCTACCCCCATAAAACATTTTACTTTTCTTTGCTGAAAAAACCCATCATATACTTTGCCAAAAAATGCGCCCCAAAAAATAGTTTTGTCTTCTATGATGAAAACAAGCGTCATATTACTGAATACAAATTTCTTCTTCTATGCCAAAAACAAGCATCCCATTCTTTGCCGGGAACTAGCTTTGTCTTCTTATCCACCCAAAAACTAGTTTCTACTTCTTTGCGTTGGTCTTATTCAACGCCCAACAGATTTTTTCTCTTTAGGCTGAAAACAGGCGTCAAATTATTTACTACTCTCTACTTCTACGGCCCCCCCCAAAAAATGCTTATTCTTCTTTGCCAGGGAAGAGCCTTGTCCTCTTCTACGCCCCCCAAAAATTGACTCCTCTATGCTGAAAACAGACATCAGAATATTTGCTGAAACTAGCCGCTTCTTTTACGCCTAATGAGCTGTTTCTTCTGTTTTGCTGGGAACTACCCTGGTCTTCTTCAACGTCCAAAACCTAGTTTCTTCTTCTATGCTAAAAAAAGGTGTCATAATATTTTCCAGAAACTAACCTCGTCTTCTTCTACATCAAAAATTAGCTTCTTCTATGCCCAAAACTCATGTTTTCTTCATCCAAGCAAAATCTTTTTTTTTTACAATTTTCCTTTATTTCAAGATAATTTAATCCTATGGATTATGAGGCGTCAACTAGCAGTTTAATCGTTCACTCTGTTGCTTCTTGCATGGAAACGGCACAAATATTCTGTTGGAGTGGAGTACCTCTGTAGCATAAAGGATGTCAATTATCCTGCTGAGCACGGGGCTATTCTCACTCTCGTGCTCCTGGCAGATGAGCTCGATGTCCCGTAGTTTACTGAAATAAAAGTCTCTCTCCTTCTCTAGGCCGTCCACAGTCAATTTCAAATCCATCAACTGTAACAAAGGACGACATAAAAAAGATATTGATTTCTTTCGTTAATTCACTGGTGGTGAATTAAACAAATTAAAAAATAAATTATGGCAATGTATCAGAACCTGTTGACTGAGCTCTTGGATCTCTGCATCACTGCCACCATTTCGAGACAGGCTGGGGTTCTTCCTTAAGGCTGGGGTGTTGTGTTGTACCCTCTGTGGCATTGGCATGTTTTTTGGCACTGTCGGGGACGTCCTCTGTGGTCCTGGTGGTGATCACAACATGGTCAAGACACAGCGAATGTTGTATCTATACATTATCTTCAGCTTATTCGGGGTTGGTTTGCGGGGGCAGCAGCCTCAGCCGGGAAGCCAGACCTCCCTATCCCTAGCCACTTCGCCCAGCTTATCTGACGGGATCCCGAGGGGTTCCCAGGCGAGCCTAATGTAGTCACTTGAGTGTCCTGGGTCGTCCCCGGGGACCCCTGCCGGTTGGAAATGCCCATATTACCTCTTGACGGATGCGTCCAGAAGGCATCATTATCAGATGCCCGAGCCACCTCAGGAGGCTTCTCTCAACGCGCAGGAGTAGCGGCTCTGCATTGAGTCCTTCCCGGATGACTGAGCTTCTCACCTTATCTCAAAGGGAGAGCAAAGCTACACTGTGCAGGAAACTTATTTCAGCTTATTGTATCCGGGATCTTGTTCTTTTGGTCATGTCCCACACTCATGACCATAGGTGAGGGTAGGAAAGTAGATTAACCGGTACAACGACAGTTTTGCCTTTCGGCTCAGCTACTTTTTCATCACGACGGACCGGTCAAGGGTCCACATGATGGCAGACGCTGCACCGATTCATCTGTCGATCTCCCGTTCCATCCTACGAGTGTACTGAGAAACTTGAACTCCTCCACTTGGGGCAGGATCTCGTCCCCAGACCCGAGAGGGCATGACACCCTTTTCCAGCTAAGAACTATGGTTTGGGACTTGGAGGTGCTGATCTTCATCCTTGCCGCTTCACACTCGGCTGCAAATCGCTCTAGCAAGAGCTGAAGATCACGGCTTTAGGAAACCAACAGCACTACATAATCTGAAAAAAGCAGGGATACAATACTGAGGCCCCCAAACCGGCCCCTTTTAACGCCACAGCTGCGCCTAGAAATTCTGTCCATAAAAGTTATGAACAGAATTGGTGACAAAGGGCAGCCCTGGCAGAGTCCAGCTCCCACTAGAAACTAACCCGACTTATTGCGGCAATGCGGACCCGACTCTGGCAACGGGGATCCAGGGACCGCACAGCCCGGATAAGACTGTGCGGTACCCCATACTACCGAAGCACCCCCCACAGGGCTTACCGAGGAACACGGTCTAATGCCTTCTCTGAGTCTACAAAAAACATGTAGACCGGATGGGCAAACCCCCATGCAGCCTCAAGGAACCTGCAGAGTGTGTAGAGCTGGTCCACTGTTCCACAGCCGGGACTAAAACCACACTGCTCCTCTTGTATCCGAGATTCAACTTCCTGGCGGACCATCTCCTCAGTACGCCTTCATTGACTTTTCAGTGAGGTTTAGTATTGTGAATGTTTCATCCTCCCCCCCAAAAAATACAATCATATAACTGAATTATTCAGTATCTCATTTGCTGCCATTGATGGCTTTAGACCAGAGGTGGGTAACCGAGTCCTTGAGGGCTGCATCTGCAGCATGTTTTTGGTATTGTCTCTTCTCCAATTTAGCTGCTTCAAAGCAATATCCGTGCAGGATATTGATAATGATTCTTGTGATTGAAACAACCTGTATGAGAGCAGACAAATTTCAAAACCTGCAGGACCGGGTTTGCCCATCCCTGCTATGGAAGGCACAGGGTTTAACCTATAATGGCTATGGATGTTACAGGGATTAACTCATTCACTGCCATTGACGGGTAGTGACTTCCATGGCATGTAAATAAGTTAAGTGAACATATGCCGCTGTCTTTGTCATTGCATCAGGGCCAAATACAAGATACCAACATCAATGACAAAAAAAAAAGCAAGAAAACATGTCAAACGATATAATTTGCCAGCAAAAAAACATTTGTGTCAGGCAACTTTCAGGTACATTAGTAAAACAATTGCAGCCACATGAAACTCAATCGTTGCTTAATTGATGCATTCAAAGGGCCTGGTATTTTACAAAATGAAGCGTCCATGTTCAATGAAAAGCTGTTTGAGAAACCCATATTTTCACTAAATAGCACAGCTCATTTCAAATGGACAGGGGACCGTGTGAGTTCTTTGAGATGATTCTGTGAATGAGTTGATGTCCCTCATTTTAATATTTCAACCTTTAACTAAACTTGGCAACCAACCTTTGGACCCTTACTCAACTTGTGATTCTCCAGATAAGAGGAATATGACTTGGGGGGGCAGAAAGACAGATTGGGACATCTTTAGTCGAAACAAAAGTATGCGAACTTAGAATTTCAATCGACTGGTAGGATCTTATTGAATAAGGCTCATCCATTTTTTAGTTAAACGCCTGATAGTACCCTAACCTTTAATCCTAAAAATAATTCAATAAAGTAGACCCCTCGGAAAAAAACGACCCCACTTTACAACAAGTGGAATGCATTTTCTGCCCCTCTTTACGGCATTTTCCACACTCGACATAAGCAATACATTATTTGGTGTGTTCAAAAATGTGTCAAATCAAACTTTGCAATTTTTAAGCATATTAAGTCTCTAGGATGTGAGTCTGCTATTGGTCGATGACAAATAAAATGCTGGTCTGCTATTGGTTTGTGTCAAAGATCATGACAATGCCGATATGCTATTGGCTGAACTCCCAGCCACAATGCCTTGTTCTTCATTCAGTTCAGAATCTATATGAAGACTTTCTGAGTCGGTAATATAGTCCTATATTTCTAGTACTGATTCTGGGTCCAAGCCTGAATGAGGCTAAAGGGAGAAGCAAAACGGTGGCAATTATCAAGAAATTTAAATGAGGCACACAAATATTTGCCCTCGCTAATTTGCAGAGCCGTAACCAATCGGCAATTGGGAGCAGATCGAAGCAAAAAAGTGTTTTAAGCGCATGACAATCCTTGCACGTGGAAGTTTTAAAATACACTGTCTCCTCTCCCCCTCCGCATCCACCTCCTACTCCACTTGACCATCCCAAGTCTTACCAGAAGTAAATACCCACCCCTTATATCACAGGTGACAAACCACATCCGACGTAAAATCCTTTTATATACATCTACCATAATGGCCCGGGTCTATGAAACCCTGATAACTTTCAAATTATACTCGGATACTAAAAACCGCAATGGCCGAGAATTTTTTTTTTAACTGACATTGCTAGTAAACCTGTGTGTCTTATTTGTGGAGATTTTGTGGCCTTAATTAAGGAATTTAATGTAAAACGGCACTACAAGACAAAACTTCAGAGTAAGCTGAAATTCCATTAATCCAGAGAAAAGATAAAGAAAGTTGAAGAGTTAAAGAAAAATATGAAGATGCTTTTCAATAAAGCACAATTTTTTTTTATATTTTCCGTTTTTTCATATTTTCATTTTGATAGTTTTGACAGGAGATATTTCTACGGAGAGCAACGATATTTAATTCATTTAATGTTTAAGTTTATTTATTCTTGAATAATATTCCTTACTGTTTTAAATTCATATTTATTCATTTATTTTTTTTAAAAAAGGAAAGTGTATTCAATAAATATTTATCCTGTTCGGCCCGCGACCAAAGGTGTGGTTTGAGTTCTGGCCCTCTGTATGATTGAGTTTGACACCCCTGCCTTATATGTATATTGTACATTCATTCATAATGTTTTTGCATTCTTGCATTCTTGACTCTTTCTGGGAGATTGAGGAGGGGATTCCCAGCCCCCTCGCTCAACCCAACAGATGTGTCGCAACACCTGTCGTTGGGAGTCATTAGATGACCAAACCCCTTATAATGTTATTAAATCATGTAAACACATTAAACATAAGTAGTACTTAATATATATACTATTGTTATTTTAATGTTTTCATCTGGAGTACTGGGGGTTCGGAACGTGTTAGCATTGCGTAGGTTACCATCCCTCGCTATACGTCAATTTCACCTCTTTATTCCTACCTCAGAACGGATTAATGTTGTATTCCTGGGGGTATACTGTATGTCTTATTGTCACCCTGTCCCAAAGGAAAGCCAAACCCAAAACCACAAACCTCTAACTGACAAACAAAGCTAGTTAGTGAAAACTGGGTTTATTCATTGTGCAAATCTGCTGCTGGCTGGGTGCCTGCGAGCCATCCAAAGCTCAGCAAAGTCCGTGCAGCAAAGGCCCAAAAAAATGATTCTGGTTACCTGGAGTTCTCTTTGTTCTGTGGCTAAAGTGATCACCTGGGTTGGGGGCGGGGCACACATCCTGCCCTTGTCTGGCAAGCATCGGGTCATACTCCTTCCCGTCGTAGTTGGCGTCGAAGAACTTCTTGAACCACTGGACGAACTCGAAATTGTCCTGGAACTTTCCTTTGACTAGCTTTTCTACTGGGATGATCTGTGGCAACGCAAATCCAACACGGTAAGCCCAAAATATAGCTATGAAGTAAAACATAATGACAATGAGACCTTGTCAACGCTCATCCTTTTGAAGGCCGCTTGGAGAACTTTGAAGTTGTGTATAAATTCATGCTCCAATTTAGCTTGAAACTTGACCTTCTTTAGGAGGATGCAACCCGGGAACAACATATCCATGAACTGGCAGTAGGCCGCCCCTAAAATAAGCGGCAAAAGCAGATGTTTACATGTTTTCATTTCATTTCATGTCCTTACTACATAGAAAATGACAAAATGGCGCTGACTGGTTAAAGAAGTTGAATTACTGGACAACGGTTCAGTTGTACTTGTACTTCAGTAGATGTTTTAGCGTATCTGTACTCTACTTAGGTATTCAAATTCTTTGTTATAGAGTTAAGAGTCTAAGTTAAGCGCCAGGCTACCTTTGATCTATATTCCTGCCTAACAACATAGACACGATTGCCTTAGTTTCACTTATTTTGAATTGGTTCCTAACAGCGAGTGAGAAAATGGCAGACTTGACTAGCAGTTCAATTAATTCACCACAGTTCAAGTTTTATCACATCCACAAGCATCCACTGCGCCTGTTCCAAATGTCAGGAACTAATGGCTAGTATTTAATCACTAAGGAAGTAAGGAAGTACCATATATAGCCTAGCAGTTATGCTTGATGGATTTTCAAGGCAGTTTAGTGGGAAAAAATTACTTTACACACTTTAACACTAACCGCCCGATAAATCGATTCCTACTGATCCGTTTTTAGAAAAGCAGTTTTAGCTGGTAAAAATGCTAGTGTGATCATAAGATCAGTTTGGTCTTATAGCCCCAAATCTCACCATTGTCAAAAATGTAGAAAATGTTTACGTATTTGATTCACGAGTACAGCAGACTTTATGGTGTGGTATAAGATGTTTTTCAGTATTTTGCCCACTATATGACACCTACAACAAATTATTTGCTTAAAAACTTTGCATTGTTTTGTTCAAATGTCTCTAAGATGTCCTGTTTGCTATTGATCAACATCAAAGAAAAGGCTGATCTGCTATTGTTTTGCCTTCTCAAAAATGAAAATCCAGACATGCAATTGGCTAAACTACCTCTCTAAATGCCTTTCTCCTTGGTAAAGGTTAGAATATCGAAAGTTCAGTTCTGAATATTCGTAAGGCTTTCCGATACAACATTGTATTTTTTTTTGGTATTGTATTTATTTACTATGGGTCACAAGGCTTGCAATGGTGCTAAAGGGAGAATCCAAAACATGATAACCAGGGAACAGAAGCTCACAATTATCAAAAACACACACACAAATTTCTACCCTCACTAAGTTGCAAGGGCCTTAGCCAATTAAAAAATCCAAAAAGAGGTGATCAAAGCAAGGACCTCTTCTAAGGGTATGAAAACGTTCGAAAGTGGAAGTTTTAAAATCAGATTCATTTTTAAACTGTTGTCGCCATCCGCTCCCCTTCTGCATTAACCCGCTACTCGACTTGACCAGCTCAACTAACGGCACACCGAAGGTCAATACAATTTGACTTTTCCTTTACATGTATATTTCTCATGTTATACATACACGTATATTATACACATACAACGTACTTACTCCAGATCCAGGGTTTGGAACGCATTTGCTAATTACCATAGGTTTCTATCCGCAATTTCACTCTGTGATCCCCACCTCAAAACGTATTGATGACGTATAAAGGCGATCTTTTTACTTTTACGTCAATAGCGTCAAAAACCCACGTCTCACCTGAACATAGCTGTTCGATCTTGGTGTAGGTGAGGTGCAAGGAATCGTTGACCCACGCCAGCATGTCATGGCGGCTCAGGTTGTCAATGGACACGGATGTGGCGTACACATTTACTGCCATCCCAAACCTAAAAAAACAACACATGACAGTTAGGCGCTAACGTAGATAGTTCTTAATCAAGTGAACAACATCCGGGCAACCAGAGTAGTGCCGGATGGGTGTAAGGCAGTACTTCTCAATTGTTTTCTGCCATGCCCTCCCTATGAAGAAGATTGATCTTGTACTTATGTAAATGTTCTAGCTTATCTAGAAACAGGGCCACGCGCACCCCTAAGAGGGCCCGCCCCACTGTTTGAAAACCACTGGTGTAACGTGGGTTTACCTCATTATTATCAAAGCTCTAGTTTGGCTGTCGTTAAACGTCCCGAGCTAAGTTACGGCATCAGATGTTCACTGATGTAGAAACAAGACTCATACTTGCAAGAGAAAAGCGGGTGGTGTGGGCATTGGTTCTCAACTGGTCTGACTTCGGGACCCACCAATCCACCCTAAAAACAAGCTGCGATCCACATCAAGAAAGAAATTCCATTTTTGAAATTTATCCAATGAAAGGATTGTGCAGTTTAAACCAAAACGACTACAAGTTCCGTATATTTTCCCATATAAGCCTTCTTCGCATATAAGCCGACCCCCTAAAACTGTTATAAAATAGCCATGTAATAAAAGAAATTCAAAATATTAATAAAGCGTGTATCTAAAGATCGATAATTATTTAATCACGGAGTTTAAAAAAAATCAATATACTATTAAAAGCCTAAAATATAACATTTTTAAACCATTGACTGTACCTTCCAATGGCACTTCAATGGCAGACACTTGTACAATTGTTTTTATCTCTCAATGATTGTTGTCACTGTTTATCACTTTTCGCTACCCTTTTCACTCACTTTCTTGGGACCAATTTTTATGGGCAGGAAAAGAAAAGAGAACCAACAGAATCACAATCGAATGAGATGTGGTCCCTCTCAAACACAATTGATTGAATGAACAGATTGATTGATGAAGAGATCAAGCAGGGCCTTATCGCCATTCTACTGTAAGGGAGTGTAATTGACCCTCCGTTTTTTTTTCCTTAGCATGACTTCACCAAGGCAAAAGTCCACGACTCACATTTGGGTCTCGACCCACTAGTTGAGAAACACTGGCCTAAGGGATAACGTTCAAATAAGGCGATCGTCATGGTGTTTTAGCCTGCCTTCCTATTTGAACATCCAACTTAATTAGTGTAGACCCGTGACAATGGTGCACTCATCCAAAATGGCAGACTGTTTGCATACAGGTGGCGCATGACATCACGCAAAAGCTAGCAACTGAACGATAGCGGAAAATTTACAGAGCTAAGAGCGGTAACTTTCAAGTTCTAGCGAAATATGACATTATAACCCTAACAAAAATCCTGTTGTCGGCAAACACGTGGTGATTCCTGACTGAATTAACCGCCGTGCCTTCGAAGAGTCTTGAGATCCGGCGCTAATCCGCACAATGGGAGGGCGCGTTTGTGAGTATAATCCTCAAGAAGCTTATACACAAACACCTAATGTGTGTGAGCATGAGTTTGTGTGAGATCACACGTCTTGACAGCATCAGATTTTCTGACGCTCACTTTGCTAACACATGCCATCTTAAGTCAAAGTGTGATGCGCTAAAGGTGCTAGCAGCTTGCATTACCTGGTGAGCATGAAAATATAATGAACAGCATGTAATTAGACATGAAATCTAATTTATCTTTGTAAGAAATACAATATACACAGAAAAATAACTATTGAAAGAGATATGACAGTTTTAAATATGAATAAAAACATAGCTACTAAAGTGAATGTGACCGTCAGAATTTGTACTGTAGTAGTACTGCATGTACAAAAAAAATGACACGGCTATTTAGATATAAAAAATGTAAGGGCGTAAAACAAATTAAAAAACAACAACTTTTAATGCAATTCAATGTAGAAGATTTACAAGTTTAGTCCAGTATTGTTCTTAAATAGGTGACGGAACTCTGCCATTACACGAGAGTTCACATTTGCCGAACATGTGTAAGGTCCCCGGTTCAAGATCGGGTGGAAACATGTTGCCCTGGAGAGGGATGGGTGCCACCAGGCTGTACTTGCCCAAGACACACCACAGGATATGGTGCCCTTACGAACCTAGTGGTTAAGGGATCGAACCAACCAACCAACTAATACAGTGGAACCTCGGTTTTCGAACGCCTCTCAGTTCGAACAAATCGGAGTCCGACCAAAAATGTCGAGAAATTCTTGCTTCGCTGTTCGGTCAAAAAATCGGAGTTCGAACGCCGGTAATGCGTGAGTGCGTACGCTAGGGTGCGATGCTGAGTTATTGCGTGCGTACGTGCTTCGTTTTGCTTTCGCTTTTAATATAGGTGTACGAAGTGTTTTAGCCCCTAATTATGCCTCCGAAGAAAGTCAGTGCACGCAGCAAAGTTGCTACAGGTGAAAAAAGAAAAGTAGTGCGTACAACTATTACATTTAAGAAAGAAATAATAGCTCCACCGTCCACCTGCGCCTTCTGCTGACAACCACAAAGGTAAGAAATCCTATATTCATAATTCTTTTCTTTATCCTTTATTTTTTTATTTTTACACGTTCATGTTAGCGTAATCTTTCGTACGGAAGATTACGATAACGCGAAGGTACGATTAGCCTGGGTTAGCTTCATGTTTACGTTAAACATTCAAGGTAAACATTCAGGGTGAACAAATTAAAACGATTTACATTATTTTTAATGGGAAAAATGATTTCGGTGATCGAACAAATCGGTTTTCGAACAGGGTTCTGGAACGGATTATGGTCGAGAACCGAGGTTCCACTGTACAAGGATTCAAGTAAAAATAATATACCGGTAAAATTTAATCTTTATTAAATTAACATTATAGTCTGAAGGCTATTTGCTTAAATAATGATAATAATTACTTTGTTTTAACAGATATTCTCCTAAAAAGGACCAGTAACAGTGACATTAATTGTAAATGTAGAAAACATTTTATTTATAAGTATTAAGGATGAGTGCTGCCATATTTCTTGTGGTTCTGATTCTAATACCAAAAGTAGAGTAGACATCGAAACCTATACCAAGTACGATAACTTTAAAACATAAAATCTTCTTCCTTCTGAAAAAAAATAAAATGTTTAAAAATATATATAAACCACAGCCATATCCCCCTAGTGGGAGGTGGCTAGAGTCATTTCTGACTCTTTTTGGGAGATTGATTCAGAGGAGGGGATTCCCAGCCCCCTCGCTCAACCCAACTGATGTGTTGGGAGTCATTAGGTGACCGAACCCCCCAATTCCAACCCCTAATGCTGAACGCCAAGCAGGGAGGCAACGGGTACCAATGTTTAAGTCTTAGGTATGACTCGGCCGAGGCTTGAAAATGTTTAAAAGTATACTTACTTATTATATACTTATCATAATATTTTAATTCAGAAAACCGATGGACGGACATTAGGTTCCCTGATTGTTAAATTACCACTACGAGCCAATGCTAATACTGTTTTCAGCTATCACTGAAAGCACCGATTCCTTAGAGTAGCATGGATCTCAGGCACCTGGTATTGGCACTTGGCTATTCCTAGAAATGTATCGGTCCTTGAATTTCAGATTCCTGATGGTTAATTGGCCACTAGGAGCTGATACTGTTATCAGCTATAATCATAAGCACCGATATCTTAGAGTAGGATGTATGCATTGATGCATTGATACAATACCTGATATCGGTACTTGCCTATTCCTAGAAATTTTCAAGTCTTTTATTTCAGGTTCCTGATTGTTGAACGGCCATTAGGACCCAATGCAGTTATAAGCAATCAGTGTGAGCAAATAAACCTTAAAGTAGGATATACCTGGTATCGGTATTCACCTAAAAAATATAATGAGAACAACTTATTAAGTATCATCAGATGAAGTATATACTAAGAAAACCATTAAAATATTACACTATGATTATACAAATAACAAACAGAATGAAACTGGCTAAGGGCAGCATGGCGGCGCAGTGGTTAGCGCGTGTGAGGCACAGTTCTGAGGTCATTAGATTGAACCTCCTGTGTGGAGTTTGCATGTTCTCTCCGGGCTTGTGTGGGTTTTCTCCGGGCACTCCGGTTTCCACCCACATTCGAAAGAACATGCATGTCAGGTTAATTGGCCGGTCCAAATTGATCAACACCAAAGAAAAGGCTGATCTGCTATTGTTTTGCCTTCACAGAAATGAAAATCCAGCCAATCATAGTCAATTAAAATTTCAAAAAAAGAGGTGATTAAGGCAGGGGCATCTTCTAAAATTGGAATTTTTAAAATCAGATTCATTTTTAACTCGTTGTCGCCGTCCGCTCCCCTTCTGCATTAACCCGCTACTCCACTTGACCAGCTCAACTAACGGCTCACCGAAGGTCAATTCAATTCAATTCTAGGTGTGAATGAGCGAGTGAGTTGTCTGTCCCCGTGTGCCCTGCGACTGGCCGGCAACCAGTTCAGGGTGCCACTACCTGAAAATAACTGGGATGGTCTCCAGCACCCCCGTGACCCTTCTGAGGATAAACGGTGCAGATAATGGATGGATGGATGAAACTGACTAAACAAGACGTCCAATGACAGCAAAACTGGTGGAGGCAGGACCAAAATATGCCCCCCTCACACTGTGATTTTTAAAATCTGTGCACACATTGATTAATTGATCCTTTAAAAATGCAAACAGCAGCACCAGAACTCTGCACTGTGCAATAAAAAGCAATCGCAACAAACATAAGTCTGCACAGTGCAATAAAAAGCAATCGCAAGTGTAATGCACAGATTATAGGTTAGTAATAAATAGATGACAACCCAGCTTCCGATATTGTGACGTAACAGTGGGGGCCAATTTTATTGATTCGGGGAGATTTCAAGTGCTTTGCTAACAGCTCCCAACCTGTCATAAATACGATATGATTCATTCCTTTTGTGTATTTTTATTGATAATAAACCAAGGGGGTGTTTGTCCTCAATCTCGTAGCCGCCGGTAGGGCCTCGCTCGCCGGGGATGACTGCACCAACATCCGGGCTGTTAAACGCCCTAGGCCGGGAGGACAACAATAAAAAGGGCGGAGGTCTATTTAGCATTTCGAGCCGGGGGGATGTTTTTGTCTCGGTAAAAAAAGGGAATGGTGTGGGGGGTTTTGACGGCCGCTTTGTGGAAGGCCTCCGCAAATACCTCCGCACTGCCTTTCGCTCTACGCTAATCGTGATCTTGCAAAATGAGAAGGAAAATATGTAAAAAGGAAATAGGGGTGTTTAGATCGGGTTAAAAGGGGGTTTTACTCACTGTGTTGTAGTTATTCGTAATGGTTGTGGTGCGGCGGAAGCCTTCCCGGTGCACTGCGCTTGCCTGCTTCGGTGCTTCGCTGCTGTTTTCCGGCGGAGTTGTGGCGAAAAATGTCCCTCCACGTGAAACGCCCCCCACCTTCCTCTTAGCACACGTCACTCGCGCAAACGTCACTAAAATGACTTCCTATCTCATTTATTGCTGAAATATAACAGAACATCAGGGTTGGGTAGGGTTACTTTAACTGGATTACTTTCAATTACTTTTGGATTACTACAATACCAAATATGCTAATAAAAGACAAAAGAAACTACATATGAATAAAATTATGACTCGCAACACGTGGTAAGCTTTCTCTCCTGGCTTTGATCTCTTTGATCTCCGGCAAAACTAACATAAAATGCGACAGAAATAAGATGAAGATAAATCCAAACAGCTTGCCAACATCATTTTTGCCGTTCCATGTGTTCCGTTACTCCTCAAGCCTGCACAAAATTTAGTCATTTTATTCATATTTAGTTTATTTTGTCTTTTATTAGCATATTTGGTATTGGAGTAATACAAAAGTAACTGAAAGTAATCTAGTTAAAGTAACCCTACCCAACCCTGCATTTACTGCTGAAATATAATAGAACAGTAAAGCGCAGAGAATTAGCACCTTATATAGAAATCCCTTTTGGGGAAGTACAAAAAAATATTTATTTAGGTGAAATGACACCACATTTTCGTCCCAATCGCATACCCGTCAACCTGTGCATTTTTGCAGTACAAAGTACGTTTATTATGCATTTTAAGATGTGTACAACGTACAAGAAAATCTGTACAGAAAAACGCAAATTTGTCAATTACGGGTACCATCCGGTATACACCGACTATCAAGAAACGGCAAATCAATCAAGTCTAACGAGTTCGAGTTGTGTAGTGAAAGGAAGTCCGTCTCTTTTTAGAGAACCGTCTTTTTCGGTTCAACTCGTTAAAGAGAGCCGGCTCTCAAACGGCTCACTTGCTTTGATGCATTATATTACGAATCATTATGTTGTATAAAGAAGTAAAGAAAAAAAGGAAGTATAAAAGGAGAAAATGAAAAAAGACAGGTTTGTGGTTATCCCTTTAATCGGTACATTACCAACAATAATTTATTGCAGAAAATGAATTCATAATTTGAATAATAAGAAAATGTATTATTCTACTTAATTATATTTGCATGTATTTTTTTCCTTCTACAGTGAACGTCCAAGCGACTTCATTTTTGAACTTTTTTTATAATAAACCTCATCCATGTCGAGCAACTCAGTGTTTCACAACAAAATGTGAATTAACAATATATATGATATAACAAAACCCATGTACAATATAACATGTCAAACTACATATACACGTTTGAAAAAAAAAATATGGTGTAAGATTTTTTTTATATTTTGTAAGGGAAAATACGACAGTTTGTAAGGGCATGGAGTCGTGGGGGTTGACAGGTTTGCCATTGATAAACACGAGTTGCTTTTATTGCGATTAACCAGCGTTTCAAAACCGTAATCTTACGATTATCACATATATTGAAGACAGTAATGTGCGCTACAATAGAGATTATTACGCTAAAATGAATTGTCAAATTTTCAACAGATAAAACAGAACAGAAACTTTCAGAAGATAATGTGTCATGTTGTCAAAGTGAATAATCTGGACGTACTCAAAAGTGATTTCTATATAAGGTGCAAATACTCAAATTATTTGTCAAACTCATTTTAACTCGGGGGCCACACGATAGAACAAAGTATCTGTCGGGGGCTGGACTAGTAGATTGAACAGAAAGAAAAACAGAGATAAAGAAATAAGAGAAAGAAGGAGGGAAAAGGAGAGAGGGCGGGACAAAGAAAGAAAAAAAGGGAGCGAGGGAAAGAGCATGAGAAACAAAAGAGATAAAGAGTCGTAAGAGAGGGGGAAAAGAAAGGGAGAGGAAGAAAGAAATCCAAAGAGAAATAGAAAGACAGAAGGAGAGAAACGAAAGAGTGAAGGGTAGGAAGAGAGAAAGAGAAAAGAGAGAAAAGGAAAAAAGAAAGTTAGAGCAAAAGAGGTTAAAAGACACAGAGAGAGAAAGAGACAAAGAGCAACAAAGGAAAAGAAAAAGAGACACAGAGAGTGAAAGAGTGGGAGAAAAGGGGCGGAAAAGAAAGAGAGAGAGAGAGAAAGAGAGAGAGAGAGAAATAAATACAAGTACAGTGTCTTTGGCAACATCAAGTTGACATATTTCAACCTGCACCTTGTTTTTCTCTTGCGCTTCTCTGAGTGTTGTCTCGCGGGCCAGATTCAATCCCTTAGCGGGCCTGATCTGGCCCGCGGGCCGCCTGTTTGACACCTGTACTCTAATACATGCATTTGACCCGGGGGTGGGGGTATAGTGGGGTGCTCGGCTCACCTCCAGTCTGGTCTTGCCGTGTGGGAAGTGCGCATGCGCGCGACTCCACGCTGCAAACCCAGCTATTAAAATTAGGACTTTGGGCGAATCAATGCCGTAGACACATGATGGCGCGTGCCGGCTTTTTAGTTATGTCATCCCCGTTCTCCTCCGCGTTCACATCACAGAACAAAGGCTTCTATTCTTTTATGTAATGATCTGCTGATTAAGTCATTCGTCATCATATCATATGACATGATAACCGTGTTATTTGTTACATTAACACAGTGCTTTGCAATCATTTTCGATTACACCCCACCACCCCCTCGGAAGAAGAAATCCTCTCACAGCGCCCCAAGATCGAGCTTTCTTTTCAAAAGAGAAGTGATCACATAATATTGGAGGTGACAATCAAAGATAGCTCAATATTGATGGTAACATGTCATCTATGTCCATGCCATTGTGTCATGTCCTGCACGGTCGTCATGGCACCCAGCTGGTCCCGCCCCTTGACACCGGCTGAGACAGATTGACTTGATTGCGTGTGGGATACTTAAGCGCTCCTTTTGGGACTGCCCGTTGCCAGACCATTGCTTAACTTGAGGAAAAACTTGTTCATGCCCGTTTGTTCTGAGTAAATGCCTAGTTTGTGATTTTGATTGCCTTTGAGCCTGTTTTGTGAGTATTGCGTAGTTTAAATTTTTGATTGCCTTTTAGCTTGTTTTGTTTTGTCTTTGGTCCCTGCGTGTTGGACAACTTTTATTTTCTAAATTAAAGTAACAGATTGTACACGCAAATGAGTTCACACCTCCTGGTCCGTTCCTTGACATCTTGGCTTAATTTGTTTGGGTTTGTGCTGTCTGCTGCCAACATCTTTAACATAACAAGCACATTGATCTTTGCTGGTCTCCCTCCCAAATCGGAGTGAAGTGCTACGGGAGGAGACTTGTCTGTCTCTTTACCCCGTCTTTCGTCACCTGTCTCCCCAACTGTGGTAAATATTTTCTTCATCATGGTGTCATAATTGTCCCATCATGTTTCTGCCATAAGCTTCTATTCAAGTTAGGGCTGAAAATGTCAGTTTGACAGATGCACCGGACACAGGGTTACTGTATTTTTCTTCACCTCTTCGTTTTGATACTTCTGTTACCGCCCTCTAGCCAACAACAGTTAGTGAAACCTTTGACGTTTCGTTAAGCCTTCTAGAAGGCGCTGACTCACCAAGTTTGAATCTAACTAGCTAAACTGACAGCTTTATTATATTCACTTATTTTGTGCCTCAGGGCCTGCAGAACCTGTGAAAGCATCCAAGTAAATTTAGGTAATAAGTAATGGCTGAAACGTGATTGGTTAAATGCTTAATTATGAAAGCACACCTGGAAGCAGCACAACCAGGGGGATAAACAATGAAAGGAAGCTAAACATTTGGAATCATTTAATATGTATTAATGGACAAAATATAATTAACATCACACAATTCTGATATTTTTAGGCCACCCAGAGAGGGCCTTGCGGTCCCTGAAGGCCCACTTCTGCATTAGCATTACATCAAATTTGAATGTGTCTAGCCTTGTAATTTTAAAGGGACAGTGTATTATTTAGCCCCATAGTGGTAAAAAAAAAAACAATTTAATTCATTAAAAACTACATGTCACTTATCTTTACTATTACTATATTATATCCACCTTTCTCTTTTTTCTATTCATGCTTTTTTTTTTGTCAATTTCCTCTTTTTTCTTAACAGCGTTAACTCTCTACAGTAGTTGAAATCTCACTGAAGTCTAAGGCTTGAGAATGTGCGTGATTATTAAACGAACTCTTTGTAAAATTTGACCAGTACATGTTACTATATTGTCATGCAACTGAACACAAGTGCTACAAAGCACAAGGAATAATACCAACTACAGAGACTCGAAGTTGACCAAAAAGCAACATTTTCATTTCATTTCATTTTTTCCTAGACTTTTGCAAAGATTAAAACGAATAAAGGGAAAGGAAAGAATGGAAAAAAAGTGAGAAAGAAAATTCATAAAAAAAGAAATAAAAGGACAAGAGAAGAAGGAACAAAGTACGGAAAGAATGAAAGGTAAGAATTAAGAAAAAACTGAACGAAAGAATAAAGTTGAAAAGGGAGAGGGGCAAAATAAATTAAAATAAAGGGATGATTAAAGAAAGGGGGGAAAGCAAGAAAAACGAATAAAACAGAAAAAGAAGACAAGTTTTGGGGGATTCACATTGCAGAAAAATGGGCGACAATGATGTCATGTCAGCCCACTTTAGATGAGGCTCATAAGTCAAATACTATTTTTTTTTCGGACTGACATTTGAAAATAATGCATTTTTATATGATAGTTCATGTATTTCTACATACTATTCAAATTCTTTTTTTTATTTTTATTTTTTTTCACCACTAGGAGGCACACTGTCCCTTAAACGGTTGCACATGTTTGCAAGCATCTTTAACAATCTCAATCCGTATCAAATATGCATTATTTTTATTAAAACATTTGTACGTGTTTGTCAAATGCATGCTTGAAAAAGAAATAAAACCAATAATTAAAAAAAAAAAAAATCAAAGACCAAACTGTATTCTTACTTTCGCTAAAAACAATCACGACACATAACCTGTTAAATAGAGTGCACATGTGAGGTAATAACGAGAAGAGAGTCCAAGCAGACAAGACTTACTTTATTTTCAGACCAGGTTGTGACAGCGATTGCGAAAAAGTTACATTTTAGACCATAAAAAGTGACAATAATGTTCAGCACCAGTGTTGTTTTCGTTTACGGTTTTTAGCATCAGGGTCCAACAAGTGAAGAAACTGTTTCCTCTTCACCCCCCAAAGGAATTACAGTACATTGCATCACAAAAAGGATATAGAAATCCTACATGATACTAACTCAACAAACAAAGAAACTGAAACCATACACATAGTAAAATGATAAACACAATTAAAGAGAATATCAAATTAAAAAGTTACAAGGAATTTTCCTGAAGGATAGGCAGCATTGAGATGGCCTCGCCTCTGGATCTTGGCGCTGGATGTTTCAGTGTTAAGATATGTTCAACGATGTGTCAAGAGGTTTAAAGATGAAAATACTTTGGACGGTACAAAATAATTTGTGAAGGAAAAGGCAGTTTAGGTGATACTTTTCTTCGCTTTCAGTGGGAATTGCAAAACAGAGGAAGGTAGAATGCTTTTAGCGCTGAGCTATTGTTCTCAAATTTGAGTTGCAAGGTGAAATGGCATCCATTTTTTTAGTGGGTAAATGGACGGCTTGGTTTTTGTTATTTCCGACTGGGCACTCATCTCTTTTATATAGACACTTCCTCCCAAACTTTATAAGCATAAATAAAAAGTGTGAATGAGCAACCAAAGCTCACAAAGTTCAGTTTGGAAAGCTGGATCTAATGTACAGTGGTACCTCGACTGGGAATCACGGTAATTTTATATTCAAAGACTAAACTCAGCCATCATTTTGTACGTTTAATCGAATTTCTAAATGTGATTAACTGCAATGACATCATCAATTTGAA